>NC_056731.1:1596628265-1596890765 GCF_019279795.1 Protopterus annectens
CTGTTTCCTTTCTGTTCCCTTACGAAAACGCACGACACATGCTTACATGGTTCAGGATCTGCCTATTCTGGTTAAAACGCGCACACCAGCGCAAACAGTGTTACAAATCTACCAACACGCTCCGACATGCTCAGTCTGCCTTACACGCGCACACACTGCCCTACTCGCGCTTCATGGCGCCCACACGTGCGCATACACGCCCAGCAAGAAACTTTGGTGTAAGTAACAGTGTACACCTTCCATTTCTTGACTTTCCCATGCTTATCTTGTGGCACTCCTCTTTCCATGATCTGTGTCTGTCATCTGTCATGTTACACTGACCTCCAATGAACTGCATTTCTTTCTACCATTCCCCCCTGTGATGTCACCTATCTTCTACTGTATTCCTACTCTATTCCTCCCCCTTATGTACCTCTTACACTACTCAGACTGTACTCATTTGCTATGTGACTGTGGGATTCAGTATCCTAACCCTCATTTACATCAGATTGCCTACTAATGCTTAGTTACATGCCTTAGACTCAGCTTCCCCCCTTAGCAACCACTACACGGTGGTCATGTTGTTTTTGGTCTGCTGGTCCCTCCATTGTCATTCCATGTATTGCATAAAACCCACATTTGTGGGTTTATAACCTTCATTTTTATGTTTTATACACCGCAGACCGTTTGCGTGGGGCTGCGCTGCGTTTAAACATATTTTTTTAATATTTTTGTGTGTTTAGAAATTCACGTATCGCATCCAGCCCATATTGATTCAGGATGACCGTAAACAAAGAATTAATATCCAATGTTACTAGCAAAAAATCATCTCCACTGATTCTCAAATACCAGTCATACAGAAAAAGTCAGGAGAATCTTTAGTATAACTTTTACAATATATTAAATATTTACTCAAAGCCAGTGGATATAAAATGTGTACACATCCCTATTAAATGCCATTTTTTTGTGATATAAAAAAATGAGACCACAATAAATCATTTCAAAACTTGCTAAACATGTTACTGATAATGGTTCTGTACATTTATTTAAGTTTAGAGTAATTTAGGTAGTGTATAAGAATATTAGGGGAGGTGATTTAAATAATGCCTTGGAGAATGTTGAATATTCCTGGATTTTAAGGTTGAAAGCAGCTGCACCTCCAGGTTTAAATAGTACAGTGAGTTTAAAACTTGTGCTATATAAAAGACATTTAGTGCTGCATTGAATTGCTTTTTAATTGACTTTTATTTGTTATAGGTTGGGTGTGTCACATGATGTGTGCTATTAGAGTATTTTAATTGAAGTGTTTCAGAATTTAAATCAAAAGCACTGAGGAAAGGGTAACCTGAAAGCTTTGCTTGTTTAAAGCATGCATTTGTTTTAATAAATTCACAGAAAATTTCTGCTGGTCCATTCTTTTTGGTATTTGCTTGGATTTTAGTCGGACAGCATTCACTGCAGTGAGATTCTGTTTTTGTATTATCTAAAAATAGAAACCAGATGTAATTAATTAGTTATAGTTGTGTATGTTTTTTTATGTTATTTATTTTTTTTAATGGCCATTTGCGCAGTGCGGCTTGGTGCTTAACAATGCTAACAAGTAACTTAGTAGTATATGTGAAGGTATACTGGTTTTCTCACTATGCAAGTAGCAAAATAGTTAGAGTTGTGGCCTAAAGTGTAATAGGTCGTGGGTTCGAGTCCCCGCAGGCATACCTTTTACATTTATTGCTGTGGAAATGTGTGAGGTGACCTAAAGGGTGGTTTAATTTAAAAACAAAATTGCTACATTTGGAAAAGGTGCATGGTGCTAAGCACTGCTTAAACATGGTCAATGTCTACTTTTGTTTGTGCATTGGTTAGCTTCACTAAAACATGGTTGTGCGAGTTTATATGATGCTAAGCTCCGCTAAGCTGGTTTGCTCGATGTTAAACAACACGGTGCTTTTTGAATGATACAGTATGATGAATATGGGCAGAAAAATAGCCTATATTTAGGCCAATAGGCAGGAATTCTGCAGCATTCATTGGAGTCTTACTAACATGTTGATATGTCTGGAGGTGTTGGTGAGAGAGCGCACTTTCAGGTGCAGAGGTGGGGTGTGCAGGAGTCCAGAGTGTTTGTTAGACCCCTGGTCTGGAACTACAAACCCCAGGATGTTTACCAGGGCTCCTAATGTAAAGCTGAAGCCTGGGATCAGTTGGCCAGGGATCTTACCAGTGCTACTGGTATCCTCCACACTAGTAAGCAATGTTATCACCACTATGATGACCTGAAGCGAAGGAAGAGGGGATCCTTGGACACCTGGGTCCAAGAGGCTAGGGCTAGGCATGCCTCACACACATGTAAGCAGCTGAATGGGCTTGCAAGGTTCAGTCTCACACCAGGCACCTGCCTGGGATGCACCACTTGGATATTGTCTGATAACTGTAGTGCAATAAACAGTAAACAATACCAATAACAATAAGCATTAAGGTTTAAAGCAGGGTTGTGGTTTGATAACTAATGTGTGCAAATAACTGCAGTAGGGATGCATTCACTGCACGTGTGTTCTCATATCTCTGCAGTCAACTGTAAAAATGAAATAAATAAATAATGCAAAAGTAGTTGCCTGATAAATGTATTCCACAACCCACAGTATGGTTCAGGGCTGTCTTCAGGCCACTTTCAGTCAAATTATGCTCTGTATACCTCCCACTTCAGAAACAAAGTATATGGGTAAGGTAGCCCACATTCTGGGCAGATATCATGCGTATACTTCACAGATTCTATGGAGCAATAACAATAAAATGTAAAGCAGGATTGTGGTTTGATAAGTAATGTGTTCAAATAAGTGTGGTAGGGCTGTATTCATTGCATGTCTGTTTTAATGTCACTGCAGTCAATTGTTACATTATGTGCACATGTCCTCTGGAGTCACAGCTTTTGGGTTCTACTCTTATGCCTGCCAACTAAGACATGACAGCTGTCTATTCTACTTAATATACACAAACATACCTCTCAACTGTTATGATTTTTTTGTATCGTAATGACAATCTGTCTGGTCTGTGATTAGTAGATAAATGATTGCCTGGAATGCACTGTATTTGCAAATCTGTTTACAAAACACCTTGGTAGTTACCTGCATGCACATTATGTGAAACAGTTCCATGTCTTTATGTACCTGCATTTGTTAGGGCTTCGCCCATACTCTCCCATGCTAACACCTTGATAAGGTATGTATGTGCTACATCATCTATAGAATAATTTGAGTCACTGTACTCACAACTGACACTGTACATCTGTAGAAGTATGTATTAGTAGTCTGTGTATTAATATCATCTGCAAATTCACTAATGGTATGTTTTTCTCTCCCCACCCCTTATTTTCTTTAATTTATTAATGTTATTTATTATTATGATTTAATATTAATGTATTCTGTGAAATTAACTGTTATGTTGGCCTTATGGGTTATTTCATATAGTTTGCTATTGACATACTTACTGTTATGATATTTATTGTTGTGTTCCACATAATATACCTTAATATGTATTTGGATTAATCAATATTATGTTCCATTATGTTAATACTAACATTGGTTTGGTTATTACTAACCTTAACTTATTGTTATATCTAATTTACTACAGCATGACAAGGTAGGTCAGGTTCAAGTCATCCACCCACCTTGGCTCCTCCGGCAGTGGCACCGGGGCCCAACATGTCTGGGCCATAGCCTGGTGGTGCCCCCTCTGCTGCCCCTGCACTACTTGTGGCATTTGGTAGTTCTGCCTCACATGCCGGGGCTGGGCCCTCTGGGAGCAGTGGTGGAGGGAGTGGTGTTGTCACCTGTGAAGAACTACCAGGATTGGTTCACAGGATAGTGTTTCAAGGTTTTGGATGCTGCCTGCACCCAATGGAGGGCATGCTGATCACCCTGGTGGCATAGCCTCACTCCAGAGCCCAGCCTCCACCACTGCCACCCCAGGGTCGTGAAGAAGCATGCTAACAGTCCCATAGGTGGGGACTTGAGTCATGCTGCCACCTTGTGGACGCACCTGAGACTGGGATTCCACAACATCCTCCCTATCCAAGGTGTTCACCCCTCTTGTATCATACACCACCCCTGTCTGCTGTCTTGTCTGTAAAAGCTTTTTCACCTTCCCAACTTACCTCCTCCACAAGTAACTATGTTCCTTCCCCAACATTCTACTCTCACCTTAAAAAAAATGGGCACTTGCCCCCCCCCCAATATCATCCCATACATAGCTCTCCATTTCACGCACGTGTCTACCGGACACACATAATTTGGTCCAATTGGCTTGACAATGCAGTTATGTTGTCACCACACCTCTCTGTGGGGGTAACAGTCCAAATTCATCTACAAATTCTGTCAAAGTGCACAGTTGTTGCTGATGAAGAAATGGATAGCTATGGTTCTTACCTAGACCCTTCCTGCACATCCTTACCTCCATTTCACTATGTTTTTCCCTCTACTTGCACCCCATTTCACCACTGTCCTGTCTTCCCATTTTTCTTTTCTTTAAAGACTTTTTGCCCAATGCTGCATGATGCAGCACATCACTCAGCTTCTGTAAGCTCAGCTAAATGGAGCTATATTGATATATGTGTTTTAAATGATAATAAGCTCATAGAAAATAAACACCTCCCCCTTATTTTGAACCTAACACCATTGCACCTACAGACCACTGCATTAACCTACCACACCGCACAGCTGTTATATAAAACAGGTGGTTTAAGCAAAACATAGTAATTGCAAGTTATTGCCATTACGCATGTTTAAGCAGAGCTGTGCATTGAGCTGCGTCACTCAGACTTGCTGAAAGAGTAATGGAAAAACTGGGAGTATAACTTTTTGGAATCTGGTAAAGGACTACATCACTAGAAAGCCAGACACTGAATGATGGATGTAAGTGAGGTCTCTAATAGCAGGTAAATGTGCACTGTTATCAGCAACATGTAGAAGTACACCTGCTAAAGCATTAATTGCAAAATACACATTCAACTGGGACTTTGGTGGAGAAATACATCCCTATAAAGCCAGGCACATAATAAAGGATGTAATGGAGGTATGTCACAGTCTGTATGTGTGTACTTATATCTTCACAAATACATATGCTGTAACAGTGACTCAGTAGCTCAGTCTATTAAATGCTTTGTACATAGTAAGTTTTGCCACACATGTTCCTGGATTAAAATCCAGTAGTGTGTAGCATTTAAATTAAAGCCATCAATGATGACTGAGTCATGCACTCTTTATCCACACAATGCATTTCAAATGCAATGTCTGCTTTTCAATGATGGAAGTCACAGGCCTGCAGATAGGAACACCCTTGACGTATCCTATAGCAACACTATAAAGTGCATAAAGTGTCAGGCCATGCATTAACTTAGGTAATCCAAATGAGGCCCACAGTGCAGCACACAATCATTTCATAATGTTATTACAGATCAGCACAGCTGCACAACTAACATACACATATGCAGGTCCTGCCAGTAGCAAGGACTGCCAGCACACACGTTCTAAATGACTACCATAATGTAACACATGGCCTGGCAGTTGCCAGATTGTTGACATAATGGTATATTTGCCCCCTATGTTGCTCAAGGACACAACAAACATGTTGCCTAGTACTCTGTTAGTGATACCGTTGCCGAACATACTTACCTTAAACACGTGCCTTAATTTGCAGTGGAATGGGTACTCTTATTCTGGCTCTGCCTCTACAGAAAGGCTGCCCCAGCTCCTACAGTTACTCTTACAGCTTGTTGTCCTCCAAAGTGTTCACACTCTCTGCCTATGCCTATTGCCTGCCACATCAGCTGCAGCCTGTAGTACACGCATTTGTATGTAAAAGTAGCTGCTACAGACATACCTTCTGTGATGACATAGTATCTTGACCCAAGTAATGTCCAGCACAACATATCAGAAAGGGCTTCTAATCTACATGAAGGCCTTATATCTTGTTCAGTGGTTGCATGTCACTGGCTGATTATATTGCAGATCAGCTGTGTTGGACTCAATTAGCATTTGAGAACCACAGATTGGTTAAGAACCAATCACCTGGTAATGAAAACCATGTTAAAATGGCAAACAACTGGCTAGAAGAAACAGTCTGTATGAGACTTTATTCACACAGTAAACATGTTGCCAAAAACTTTATATATCTGCACATATCAACAGAGGAATATTGTACTCCATCAGGTATGTAACCTTTTTGTTTGTTTACAACATGATGCATTATGTGTGAATATACTTAGGGGGAATGGGGATTATAGCATTACACCTTTCTTAGAACTGTAATGATGACATGTCATTAATCTCCAGATTTGTTACACCTACAGAGGACGTACAATACATCAAGCGTGGAATGTTCTTTGTCAATATGGCATTCTGGTCTCGTGGGATTGTCCCTTTATAGTGGTTGTAATAGCACACTGCTATTTGTTTGGCACTGTTCTTTTCACATATTATCAGGGGGTTGCCCTAGAGGACACACAACAATGGACTCCTGTGTTGTGTATGTGATCATACAGCAGTATCTGTCATGGCACACATGGGAATAGCTGATTATTGCTAGTATCGTAGTTCTATCCACATGCTTAGTATGTTTGCACACTGCGGAATATGATATGTGTGATCAAGCAATGGATACTACCAGCCATTCTGTCCTTGCTGTATCTCTGCATAGTGTACTCCCATGTACTATCTTAGCTGGACTCAACCTAAACAACCCCTCATTGCTCTGGTTTCAAGACTACCTATCCAACTGCCAACAAGCAATTAAGTAGAATAATTCCCTCTCCCCTCTTCCCCCAGTAATAGTAGGTGTACCACAATGATTCATACTGGGACCCCTACTATTTAATATCTTTACAAACACCCTCCATACCCTCACCCAGCTAGATACAATAGTCCAATATGCAGATGATACTACACTGATCTGCTCAGCCTCCATACTCCAAACACTCTAGACTAAAACCCAAGAGGACTTCTACAATATTGAAAACTGGTTAAAAACTCACAACTAATACTTAACCCCAAAAATATAATAAAATAGCTAGGTTTGCAACCAAGTCTAATTTCCGCTCCCGCCACTGTCACTCACTTAAACAATTAGGCTGGCTAGAACTTGCCAGCTTACTAAATTATAACCAACTCACCATGGCTCATTACTTGCTGTACCACCCAAACAAGATTGCTGATCTCTCAGGCTTACTCAACTTTTACAATTCTGCTTGCCAAGTAAGATCCACAAACCCTTCTTGAAGTAGCTAATTGTAGACACAGTGCTGGTGAATCCCTCTACTCCTACACAGTTGCTAAAATCTGGAATTCTCTTCCACCAGATATCAGATTGCAAAACAGCAGTCCCACCTTTAAAACCCAATTAAAAGCCCACCTCAGTCTCATCTGGCAATGTACCTTGTACCTGTACTGACCATGGCTAGCCCTACAACTACCATTTAGATAAATCTTCCTCTGGCACTACTCAAAGATCACAGAAAACAAACTGCCATAATGAATTGTATTTTTAAATGTATGTATATAACTGTATATATTATTATTGCACTTTCCTACTCAAATATGTTGTATTTTCTGTTTTACTATTGTACACTTCTGTAACTTCTCATCATACTATGCTATGATATACTATTGTTTGCTCTGTTAATTTGTACTCATCTCTGACTTTTGTACTTTTATCATATATGTGGAGCTTTTCTATTTTTTATGATTGTCATGTATGTGGAGCTTTTCTCCCCGGGTCTCTGTTGAAAACGGGCACCTGATTGCCTAGTCAGACCAACCCTGTAATCAAATATAAAATAAAATAAATGTGATCCTGACATGTGTTCCCATTTTGTTGTCTTTCAGGAAACATGTATGCAAGATGCTGTACCCCTTTTACAGATGCTGAGAATGATATAGTCCTGGCAGGCCTCCGTCAACACCATGAACTCCTACTGTCTAGGGGGAGGCAAAATAGGGAACAGTGGGCAGCACTGTGGGCTGACCTTGTCCATGATGTTAATGCCATAGGTCACCAGAGCAGGACATATGAGCAGGTTCGACACCGTGCGACAGATATGATAAATGCTGCAAACAGAAGAGCAGCAGATGTGGCCAGGGATCAAGGTGTCACTGGTGATGAACTTAGGAACACACAACAACTCCCAGGCATCCATCACACTATACAGCGTGGATGTGGGTGCCACAGTTTCCATGGCAGAGGAGCGTCCAGGTAAGCTTAGTTTGATCAGCATTGTAATACTGTAGAATTCAGTGTGTCAGGGTGTACATACTTTTACATGGGTGTCAGGTGCTTGTTTTTTGGGGTGGTGAGGAGTTTAACTGCAGATGTTATGTGATCCTATCTCGCCTTCATTCTGTACTTATGGGTTCGGAGTCTCTTATTGGCTGAGCTATTCTACATCCCAGGATGCACCACTACAGCTTCCCCAGATCTCGTTTGCCGCTTTACAAGCAAAGATGTGGTCTCGGACTTGGCTGAGCTAAGTACTTTTTCTTCAAAGAATTTCTGTCAGAAATTTTTGATTCTTATACCCAAAAGCTGTTTTAACAGCTATCGTTGTTGTGTGACTGAGTTTCGGTGATTTTTTCTGGTAAACTTGTCTTTAATTTGAGGGAAAGGATCCCGTTTCAGTTAGAGGGGCCTTGCCCTCGCGCGTGTTGAAATATTTAGTGTGAGTGTTGTAGTTTAGTTGGACAAGTAATCCCGTTTACGTTAGAGGGATTTTGTCCTTATTTGATCTTCTTTTACTCTTCTTAATAAGTTTTGTGAGAGTTTTTTTGAAGTGAGTAGTACTGTTTTGTGTAAACATGTCGAAAGAGCATAGACCTTCTGGGTTCAAAAAATGCTCTAAGTGCAGCTACAAGATGTCTATAACAGACGATCATTTGTTGTGTGTGTATTGTTTAGCCCCCAAACATCTTCAGGAGTCATGCAGCATTTGTCATGCTTTTTCCTCCCGAGTCCTCCAAGAGAGGAAAAATAAATTGATTCTCAAAGGGCTTATTTCACCTTCTTTTGAGGAGGCTTTATCATCTTCCTCTTCTCCATCGAAGAAAAAGAAATCGCCGGCTCCGACCAGCCCGTCGGAACCGGCCACAAAGAAATCTCGGCAGGCTTCTCCATCAGCTCCACGGACTTCGGAGCCGAGGGAGGAACGGTCTGTCTCGATGCCTCTAGCCTCGACTCCTCTGGCTTTGGAGCCGACGGCTAGAGCTTCGAGAGGCAGGTCACCTTCATCGGCTCCACTGCCTTCGGAGCCGGTGAGAGTTGCCCGCTCAGACTCTTCCCCTTCGTGCAAGTCCACTGCCCGAGGGAAATTGCTATGGTTGTGGAGTCTCCCTCGGCACCGATATTTATCGAGACGATTCGGAGCCGGTTCCCCAGTGCTTCAGAACTGGTGGAGAAGTCGACTCGAACCTGTTCGATCTCTTCTCGGTCTTCGAGAATGTCGGATTCGGACATAGACAGGGTACTTCAAAGGCTGTTTCAGTTTCCAGTCTTCCAAAAGTTAGTTTCGGCTCCAGCCCAGTCGGCTCCGGAGTCGATTGTCCACCCTGTTGTCTTGGTTCCTCCTCCAACAGCCTCGGCACCATTGGAGTTGGTGCTGGTGGAGCCGATAGAGGTTTTCGGGTCGGCTCCGACCCTTACTCCAACCCCGCCCTTCGGGTCGGAGTTCGGTACATGGACCTCCTCGGTCGGCCCCGGGGGTGACGCTTCGGGACTGATGTTTTCGGTTCCGAGCCTCCCTCTCGGTGCGTCGGCTGCGGGAGTGCCATCTACCGTTGTGGCCTCGGGGGTTAGACCTTCCCAGGATTCTGGGGGTCCAGCCTTCAGGGCCATGAGGAGTGCTTTGGCCAAATCTTCTTTGGCTACCTCCACCGTCTCTCCAACACCTTCCCTTGGCACGGAGACTGGTTCCTTTGTTGTCCCCCTGTCTCAAGACAGCAGAGCCCTGGGGCCTGAGATCACCCCCATTGGGGGTTCCCCCCTTCCTGGAGGTCCTTCCGAGGCTTCTTCGGAGGAACCTCCCAGGAAGAGACAGTGCAAGAGGAAGCACGTCGACTCCCTGGACGAGTCTCTCACCTCGCACACCGACCTCGATGATGCGGAGGGGTCCCCCAAGTCGTCCTCGGATGATGTCTCCTTTGCGGACATCTTAGAAATCCTGAAGCAACGAGGTGACTGGCAGTCCAAACCCCCTTCTGCTGAGGAGTCAGTATTCCTCAAGGCCTTCGGGGCTCAGCCCTCCACCTCCTGGGTGTCTCTGCCCTTCGATGAGCTTCTAGATTTGATCTCTCGAAGGGCGTGGGAGCACCCGGATTCTGTGGAACCGGTGCCAGCTCACCCCAATAAATTTCTTTCAGCCCCCCCCGAAAAGGAATTCCTCTCTAAAGGTGTGGCTGTAGATGCCCTGGTGGTGGCATCTGCTACCCAACAAGATGTGGCAGAGGCATCTACATCCGTCCATCCTCCTAATAAAGAGTCTAGGAGCATGGATCGGTACGGGAAGTGCACCCTTACTTCAGCGGCCTTTACTTTGAGGTCTCTGAATTATCTGACGCACTTCACCAGACTTCAGAGGGATCTGGTCAAGGAACTTTCAGATACCCTCTCTGGTAACCTACCTGAGCAGTTGGCCCAGATGGTTAGCTCTCAGCTGGCTACCTTAT
Source organism: Protopterus annectens (assembly GCF_019279795.1). Classification (NCBI taxonomy): domain Eukaryota; kingdom Metazoa; phylum Chordata; order Ceratodontiformes; family Protopteridae; genus Protopterus; species Protopterus annectens. The sequence continues at coordinate 1,596,638,948 of NC_056731.1, forward strand.
CATCATTATCGAACTCGTCCATGAGGCTCATTTCATATGCAGCTGAGGGGGCGAGTAGAGCGGCGGGAACAGGTGTTGCTCTAAGGAGACAAGCCTGACTCTGCCTGTGTCACTTTGCAGAGGCCTTCAAGTCTTCCTTTGCCGACGCTCCCTTTGATAGGTCCTCTTTGTTTGGACCCAAGGTAAAGGACACCTTGACCCGCTGTGAACAAGAGGGTAAGACTTTGACTGCCGTAGGGGCATGCTTTTCCACTCCCTTCCGGCCTTATCCCAAGGCTAGAAGAGGGGGGAAAATGTGGTTCCATAAATCTCAAAAGACTTACCCCTCACAGCAGGATGATCCCCCTTCTAGAGGCAGAGGAGGGGGAAATTTTTCAGGAAGACGCCGTCCCAGAGGTGGCAGATGCCCCCGCAACACTGGAGACCGTGAGTCCTTTCATGGCTCCTCAACCTTCCAGCATCCCTGAAGGATTGCCCGACTGCGCCACTCCGGAGCCAGTCGGGGGTCGTTTTTCGAGGCACCTAAAGGCCTGGGAGAATATCACTCAGGACCAATGGGTGCTCCGAATCATTGCCGGTGGTTACACCATCCCTTTTTTTCAGCCCCCCCCCCACCATCCCGGAAAATCCCGGACCCACCACCCAGTCAACAGGATCTCGCAGCCATCGAAATCTCAAAGCTGCTTCAAAAAGGAGTCATCCAACCGGTCCCTGAAGACCAGACCGGATTAGGGACTTACTCAAGATTCTTTTTGGTGCCAAAAAAGACCGGGGACGTGAGGCCCATTTTGGATCTCAGCAAACTCAACCGTTCTGTCAAGAAGTCCAAGTTCCAGATGGTCACCTTACAATCCATGCTCCCGCTGCTGGAGAAAGGTGTTTGGATGTGCTCCATAGATCTCAAGGACGCCTATTATCACATCCTGATAGATCAGGCGTCCAGGAGACACTTGCGCTTCAGCCTGGGAGACAGTCATTTCCAGTTCCGTGCACTGCCCTTTGGTCTCACCACAGCCCCAGGGTGTTCACCAAATGTTTGGCGGTGGTGACTGCTCACCTGAGAAGTCTAGGATTCCAGGTGTTTCCATACCTAGACGACTGGCTCCTAACTGCCACCTCCAGGCATCTACTCTTACAGAACCTAGCAGCCACTATATCTCTAGGCAACTCCCTAGGAATCACCTTCAATTGGGCAAAGTCTGTGTTGCTGCCATCTCAGCGCATATGGTTTATCGGAGTAGAGATAGATTCAAAGCAAATGCGGGTCTATCTTCCTACAGAGAGGATAGAAATATTACAGTCTCAAGTTCGAGCATTGCTCCTCAAACGCCGAGCCCCAGCCAGGATGGTCCTACAACTGTTAGGTTTCATGTCGGCCACCGTTCTCCTAGTTTCCTTGGCAAGATTGCATATGAGGATTCTCCAGTGGCTCCTGTCAGTCCAGTGGTCTTATCAGGATCTCCCTCTCAGTCACCTCATTCTGATCATGGAGACGTGCAAACAGGACCTCCGTTGGTGGCTTCTTTCCTCCAACCTGGATCAGGGGCGACCCTTCGTTCCACCACCCCCAGTGGCCACATTGACTATGGACGCCTCCCAGATGGGGTGGGGGGGACATTACCTGGGCAGGTCAGTCCAAGGCAAGTGGCACTCCGACGAGAGTTTCCTCCACATCAACATACTGGAAATGAGGGCGGTGCTTCTGTCGCTACAAGCACTACACAGTTACCTCCCCCAGGGCATGATTGCCATTCAGTCCGACAACATGTCAGTAGTCTGGTACCTGAACAAGCAGGGAGGGACCAGGTCCTACCCCCTTTGCAGAGAGGCCATGAAAGTATGGGATTGGGTGGTTGCAACCAAATGTTTTCTGGTAGCAACACACATTCCGGGGAGATCCAATGTGATAGCCGACAGACTGAGCAGGACTATTCTCTCCCCTCACGAGTGGTCTCTGAAGACAGAGTGGCAACTCAGATTTTCAGAAGATGGGGAACTCCTTGTTGCGACCTCTTTGCAACTCCTCTCAATACGAAATGCCAACAGTTCTTCTCTCTCACCCCAGTTCCGGGGAGTTTCCCAAGGACGCCCTAGTCCAAGCCTGGCCCACCGGCCTACTGTACGCCTTTCCACCGGTTCCCCTTCTTCCCAGGGTGATCCAGAAGGTGATTCACTTGCAGAGCAAGATGATTTTAGTTGCCCCATACTGGCCTCATCAAGTCTGGTTGCCCTTTCTTCGGAAATATGCACTGGACGGTCCATGGTTCCTGGACCAGGTTCCAGACCTCTTGATCCACCAGTCGGGACAACTTCATCAGTCCCTTCACTCGTTGAGGTTAACAGCTTGGCTCCTCCTCTTCCGACCATAGTCAGGAACCATGTTTTGGACTCGGAAGTCATACATATCTTGTCCTCGGCCCACAAGACTTCGACTAAAAAAATGTATAACAGCAAATGGAAGAGATTCACTATTTGGGCCCAACTCCGGGGATTAGATCCCATTACTGCCCCGGTGTCAGAAGTTTTGAAGTTTTTAGCTTCTTTATTCAATCAAGGTTCTTCGGTTTCTACCATCAAGGTTCAATTGGCAGCTATTTCTAATTTTCATGAAAGTATAGACTCACCTTTGATGAGCAATAAGTTGTGTAAAGCCTTCATGAAAGGTGCTGGGCTGCTACGACCTCCGATTTCTCATCCCGCTCCACCGTGGGATCTTAATTTCATATTAGGTGCTTTGACCTCTTCCCCCTTCGAACCGGCAGCAACTTGTGACTTGAAATTTCTTTCTTGGAAGACTGCTTTTTTGGTGGCAATTACATCAGCCAGAAGAGTTTCGGAACTTCAAGCCCTATGTGTCAAACCACCGTACCTGTTTTTTCACAAGGATAGAGTATCCCTCAGGCCTAATCCATCTTTTGTTCCCAAGGTTTTTTCTAGTTTTTGTCTTCAACAGTCATTGGAACTTCCAGTTTTCTTCCCAAACTACTCAGACAAAGCGGAATACATCTTCCACTCATTGGATGTTCACAGGCAATTGCTTCTATTTAGATAGGACGCCAAACACGGAAAACAGATCAGTTGTTTGTGTCCTTTTTGGACAATAAATTGGGCAAAGCCGTCACGAAGGTCACTATTGCCAAGTGGATCAGGGACTGTATCAGCCATACTTACTTCCTTTCTAATAAAGAGCTTACAACCTCAGTGAAAGCTCATTCTACAAGGGCTATGGCTACTTGACAGCCTTTCATTCTAAGCTTGCCATTAGTGACATTTGTGCTGCGGCTACCTGGTCCTCTCCGCACACATTTATTTCTCATTACAAATTGGACATGGCATCTCGGGGGCGAGTTTCCTTTGGTTCCACAGTTCTCAGGAGTGTTTTCCAGTGAGCCACCCAGGAATCAGGTGCTAGGGACGCTGTCCCATCAGTACAGAATGTAGGCGAGATAGGATCACATAACATCTTTTAGTTATGTACTTACCATAACTTTAGATGTTTGGGATCCATCTCGCCACATTCCTAATAACCCACCCTCCTTCCCCTGCCTTGGAGATCAGAAGAGACCGGACGGTTCAAGTTTAGCCATTTCATCTTGAAACACCTGGCAATATTATATCAACAGTCTATGTGTGTGTGCATGTGTGCGGACAAACAAGATCTGGGGAAGCTGTGGTGGTGCATCCTGGGATGTAGAATAGCTCAGCCAATAAGAGACTTCGCTCTATAGTATAGCATGCCGAGTCAGAGCCGAGGATCGGCTCCGAACCCATCAGTACAGAATGTAGGCGAGATGGATCCCAAACATCTAAAGTTATGGTAAGTACATAACTAAAAGTTTGAATCTCATGCTCAGAATTTGACCAACATAACAATTAACAAAGTAGCTACTGTAAATGTGAGATATATGGATGTATTACCCTGTTATAATACAACATGTGGTGGTGTTTACATTACCACTCCCTCAGCTTTTCACAGGTCCATCAGGAATCAGACAAGGCTGTGGTCCTGCTCCTGGTAAGCACAACACTGTTTTTTACAGATGTAGATTTACTGCAATGTATTCCCTAAAGTGTCATCCCAGGCCTGCTGGCTAGATTGCTGTACTGTCTGCATGATTGCCAACTGCACAGATATTTCCTGACTGTACATACTTTAGATTCATACCTATGCCTTGTAGGTGTGACCACACTGATAGATGTGACAGTATTGTCAGGACATTACAGATTGCCATATGTGTCAACTGTGCAGAGTCTTCCCAAACGTCAACAGCATACCTCATTTTTGCTGATGAGATTCCTGTGTAAAGAACTTTTATTTACAAGTAACTATAGATTTTTGTGGGAAAAGTGATGTCCTCATGTCCTACTATATGAGGTTGGAGTTAAACAGGTCTGTAATAGTGACAACATCTGTATATATATATATATATATATATATATATATATATATTTTGCAACATAGTACTGCAGAGCATAATAGTGCAGGTATTAATGTACTGATTTTCCCTTTCTTATCACAGGTGACCGGAGGTGGGGTTGGTCTCTGTCCCCTACACCACCTAATGTCAGTGTCTCTTCAAACTCTGATGATGATGGTGGCCAAAGTGAGGCACAGGTGGGGGTTTCAGGGGCTGAATCTGTCCCAGAGGTTTATATCCCTCTTCTGTCTCATTATCACTTCACACAGTCAGTATGCCTACACATACTCAGTCCTCGAAGGCCACAGATATTGGACAGTCAAAGGGTGGGGACATTAAACAGGAAAGTGTGGCAACTATGGCTCCAGTGAGTGTCAACACTGGCCATAGCTAGAGAGCTGGTGAGGTTCCACACAGGTGGATTGATAGGGGTGCTAGTAGGAGGCCTGCTGTCCTTTCAATATCCATTGCAGGTCTCTCGTCACGGGTCACTCAGTGTATGTTTTGTGCCATCGTGGATGCACAACACATTCCAAAAAGAACTCCAGATGAATGCTTAGGATTATGGATGCAGCACAGTCTGGCATCCATGACTGCCTCCACCGCATTGCTGATACCCTGGATTGGTTCACTGATGCAGTAGAAAGATGTTGGTCTGAGATAGATCCCAGAATATCTGTCTTGGAATGCACATTGTCTGTGATGGAACATCTGGTTGGAGCTGAGCATCATACTTGTGGACATAGGTCAGCAACTACATCTGCTGAGAGTCAGCATGGCCGTGCACAATCATGCTCCCATAGTGGCAGTACATCCTGTGCTTCAGAGGGGAGTGTGCTGTCCACACTAAGATGTGGCAGGCCATGGGCTCATGGTCCTGGGCATTTCCATGGAAGACATAGTCCCAGCACACAGCAGTCACCGTCAGGAACTAGCACTGCTTCTGACCTTGGGCATTAAGGTGCCAGTGCAACTCCTGGCAGAGTCAGTTCCCATGTTCGGGGGTGAAGATGGTGAACTGTCAGCTCTAACACACAGAATGAACCGCATGTACGGCGGGTGCACGGACCCAAAAAACAGGAAACTTAAACACAAGACATCCAGCACCAAATGGGTGAAAATAGTAGAATTTTATTGTGGCAACTCCAGCAAATGGTGTATTAAAACACCATATAGTACTAGCAAATTGGTTTTGGCAAAGATATGCCTTCCTCAGTGGAATAACAAATACTGAAATCACATAGTTTAATTTAAATAATCAAACCCTCAAAATACAAGCTTGTCATTGGATAATTAAAATTGCTCATTCACTCCAGGTTTAAACAACCCCCCCCCGCAACCTAATGATCCAACTGGATTCTATTCTGTTTAAAATGGTATGCCAACCTGTCTTAGTCAACCTGTTGCCAGTAACCCGATCAATTATAATAAATTTAAACTGAGTAGTGATATGATACTGAAGAAAAATAAACACCAACTATGAAATGCCAAAATGAGCAAGCCGAAACTCATTGGATGTTCACAGGCAATTGCGTTTCTATTTAGATAGGACGCACCAAACACGGAAAACAGATCAGTTGTTTGTGTCCTTTTTGGACAATAAATTGGGCAAAGCCGTCACGAAGGTCACTATTGCCAAGTGGATCAGGGACTGTATCAGCCATACTTACTTCCTTTCTAATAAAGAGCTTACAACCTCAGTGAAAGCTCATTCTACAAGGGCTATGGCTACTTCGACAGCCTTTCATTCTAAGCTTGCCATTAGTGACATTTGTGCTGCGGCTACCTGGTCCTCTCCGCACACATTTATTTCTCATTACAAATTGGACATGGCATCTCGGGGGCGAGTTTCCTTTGGTTCCACAGTTCTCAGGAGTGTTTTCCAGTGAGCCACCCAGGAATCAGGTGCTAGGGACGCTGTCCCATCAGTACAGAATGTAGGCGAGATAGGATCACATAACATCTTTTAGTTATGTACTTACCATAACTTTAGATGTTTGGGATCCATCTCGCCTACATTCCTAATAACCCACCCTCCTTCCCCCTGCCTTGGAGATCAGAAGAGACCGGACGGTTCAAGTTTAGCCATTTCATCTTGAAACACCTGGCAATATTATATCAACAGTCTGTGTGTGCATGTGTGTGGACAAACAAGATCTGGGGAAGCTGTGGTGGTGCATCCTGGGATGTAGAATAGCTCAGCCAATAAGAGACTTCGCTCTATAGTATAGCATGCCGAGTCAGAGCCGAGGATCGGCTCCGAACCCATCAGTACAGAATGTAGGCGAGATGGATCCCAAACATCTAAAGTTATGGTAAGTACATAACTAAAAGTTTGAATCTCATGCTCAGAATTTGACCAACATAACAATTAACAAAGTAGCTACTGTAAATGTGAGATATATGGATGTATTACCCTGTTATAATACAACATGTGGTGGTGTTTACATTACCACTCCCTCAGCTTTTCACAGGTCCATCAGGAATCAGACAAGGCTGTGGTCCTGCTCCTGGTAAGCACAACACTGTTTTTTACAGATGTAGATTTACTGCAATGTATTCCCTAAAGTGTCATCCCAGGCCTGCTGGCTAGATTGCTGTACTGTCTGCATGATTGCCAACTGCACAGATATTTCCTGACTGTACATACTTTAGATTCATACCTATGCCTTGTAGGTGTGACCACACTGATAGATGTGACAGTATTGTCAGGACATTACAGATTGCCATATGTGTCAACTGTGCAGAGTCTTCCCAAACGTCAACAGCATACCTCATTTTTGCTGATGAGATTCCTGTGTAAAGAACTTTTATTTACAAGTAACTATAGATTTTTGTGGGAAAAGTGATGTCCTCATGTCCTACTATATGAGGTTGGAGTTAAACAGGTCTGTAATAGTGACAACATCTGTATATATATATATATATATATATATATATATATATATATATATATATATATATATATATTTTGCAACATAGTACTGCAGAGCATAATAGTGCAGGTATTAATGTACTGATTTTCCCTTTCTTATCACAGGTGACCGGAGGTGGGGTTGGTCTCTGTCCCCTACACCACCTAATGTCAGTGTCTCTTCAAACTCTGATGATGATGGTGGCCAAAGTGAGGCACAGGTGGGGGTTTCAGGGGCTGAATCTGTCCCAGAGGTTTATATCCCTCTTCTGTCTCATTATCACTTCACACAGTCAGTATGCCTACACATACTCAGTCCTCGAAGGCCACAGATATTGGACAGTCAAAGGGTGGGGACATTAAACAGGAAAGTGTGGCAACTATGGCTCCAGTGAGTGTCAACACTGGCCATAGCTAGAGAGCTGGTGAGGTTCCACACAGGTGGATTGATAGGGGTGCTAGTAGGAGGCCTGCTGTCCTTTCAATATCCATTGCAGGTCTCTCGTCACGGGTCACTCAGTGTATGTTTTGTGCCATTGTGGATGCACAACACATTCCAAAAAGAACTCCAGATGAATGCTTAGGATTATGGATGCAGCACAGTCTGGCATCCATGACTGCCTCCACCGCATTGCTGATACCCTGGATTGGTTCACTGATGCAGTAGAAAGATGTTGGTCTGAGATAGATCCCAGAATATCTGTCTTGGAATGCACATTGTCTGTGATGGAACATCTGGTTGGAGCTGAGCATCATACTTGTGGACATAGGTCAGCAACTACATCTGCTGAGAGTCAGCATGGCCGTGCACAATCATGCTCCCATAGTGGCAGTACATCCTGTGCTTCAGAGGGGAGTGTGCTGTCCACACTAAGATGTGGCAGGCCATGGGCTCATGGTCCTGGGCATTTCCATGGAAGACATAGTCCCAGCACACAGCAGTCACCGTCAGGAACTAGCACTGCTTCTGACCTTGGGCATTAAGGTGCCAGTGCAACTCCTGGCAGAGTCAGTTCCCATGTTCGGGGGTGAAGATGGTGAACTGTCAGCTCTAACACACAGAATGAACCGCATGTACGGCGGGTGCACGGACCCAAAACAGGAAACTTAAACACAAGACATCCAGCACCAAATGGGTGAAAATAGTAGAATTTTATTGTGGCAACTCCAGCAAATGGTGTATTAAAACACCATATAGTACTAGCAAATTGGTTTTGGCAAAGATATGCCTTCCTCAGTGGAATAACAAATACTGAAATCACATAGTTTAATTTAAATAATCAAACCCTCAAAATACAAGCTTGTCATTGGATAATTAAAATTGCTCATTCACTCCAGGTTTAAACAACCCCCATAACCTAATGATCCAACTGGATTCTATTCTGTTTAAAATGGTATGCCAACCTGTCTTAGTCAACCTGTTGCCAGTAACCCGATCAATTATAATAAATTTAAACTGAGTAGTGATATGAGTCATAGTGTGTTTGCATAAAGAATTAAGATATCCTTTTATTCCTAATATCACTGTGATGTTCGGATATCTGAATCCTCAGTGACCTAGAAGTCTGCCCCACATAGAAAGCGGAACAAGAACAAGTAGGTAAATATATGACCCAATCAGTGCTAAAGTTACCAAAACACAGAATGTCATACAACTTAGATGTGTTTTTACTGGTAAATTGTTTATTCTTTAGTACATGACTACATGCTGAGCAATGGACACAGGGTATACACCCCACCAGTTTATCCCCAAACAATAAAACCCGATGTGTATTGGATGCAATCTTATGTTTATAATGGTTGAAATAAGTACCCAAAGTAGGACCTCGTCGATAAGAAAATAAGCATTTAGGAGATTAAAAACTCTGATAATTTATCATGTGACAAAAATATGTCCCAATGCTGGTCAATGATCTTTCTAAGGGTGTTGATATTACGCCCAAAGATTGTTGCTAGACGTACTGGCTCTTGTTGATCCCCATTCAATTGTTTATGTTTATATTTCAACAAGGTTGATCTGGGTTGTTGGGATGCAAAATTACTAGCCATGCTGATGTTGTTAATGTCATATCCCCTGTTGAAGAACCTATCTATCAGGTCTTGTTGATACTGATTATATAGATTCATAGGTTCATAGGATGGTACTCGGCTATTGGCTCTAGGGCCTATACAAGCCTAGCCATAACAATTCTCTGGCTATTTCTTCCCACAATATTTACTTCTCTGGATCCCTGTCTAGCAGTGTGACTGACATGATCCCTGGGGTGAATTTCCTATCTCCCATCCAATCGTCAAGGTTACTTTTGAAGAGAGCCAAAGAGGTGCTCTGCTTGACATGTATTGGCAGTCTATTGCAGAGTCTGGGGAGTCTGTGGGTCAGGAACCTATCCCTCCAGCATGTTTTGTTCATTGTGATGACAAGGTTTAGATCCCTGGAGCATGTGGCTCTGAGGGATTGGGATTTCTTTAAGTGTAGCATGTCCAACAGCTCTGGGTTTGACATGGCCTTGTATGTTAAGCAGAGATCACCTCTGAGTAGACGATATGCGACAGTATATTAGATGGTCAGCATAGGGCATCTGCTTTAGGCCTGTGATTCTTTTAGTGAGGTATTTCTGTGGCCTTTCCAGTTGTTGCAGATGTCTTGAGAGGTACATACCATACGGGGCATTGTATTCTATTATGGGTCTAATGAGGGATGAGTACAGTGGGACAATGACCTCCTTTTTTCTGGATGAAAAGTCCTTAGTGATGAGGTGTGCCACATAGAAGGATTTCCTGAATGTTGTGGTGATGTGTTTATCGAAGGTGAGACCACTGTCCACCTGTGTCCCTATGTGTCCCTAAGTCTCTTATCACACTTTTGGTGTTTAGTGTACTGCCACTTATGTGGTAATTCATGGGTACATGTTTTTTCCCAAAGGGGATAACTATACATTTCGTGGCATTGAGCTTGAGCCCATGGCTCTGGCACCAAGCATCTGTTTCTGTAAGGCCCTTTTGTAGTTCATGCAGTATATAACCCTGGATGTCATCTGGTCCCATGGATGCTGTATTCTTAGCTTTGGAGAATGCAGTTTTTACTTCTGTGGCCATTATTACCTGCATTTGGCAATATTTTGGTATTGAGATGGGCCATTTAGGGGGTGAGGGAGGGGTGAAGTTGGCACTGAATCGATCTGCCAGGATATTGGCAATATCTTTGGGATGAGTATATTTAATGCCATTTTGTTGTAGCTCAGAGCAGATCTGAGCATTGCCATTTCGATTCTTGACATAGCTATAGAATGACTTGTGGTTGTCTTTGGAATCTTTGGCAATTTTATTCTTGTAACTAGCTTTGGAGGATTTTATGAGGGATCTCAGCTTCTTACTGAGGTTGGTAAGGGAGTTTTTTGCATCCTGGGATTTTCCTCTTTTCTGCAACAGTTTCTTCCTTTTGTTGTAAAGTTTGTTTATGGCATGGGACCACCAGACTGGCTTCCTTTTTTTGTAGGAGAGCATCTTGCTTCTATTTGGGATGGAACGATTCATGCATGAGTGGATGTGCTCGTACAGTGCCTTAGTGTAGGATTCAGCAGTCGAACTTTTAATTCCCGTCTGCATGGGTGTTATGAAGTTTGTCACTTCTGACTTGAGTAGCATGAGGTTGGCTTTGGAGAAGTTTTTTACAGAGGTTTCCTTACTGGGGGGTGAGGGTGGGATGTGGATGTCAAGGGTGATTAGCTTATGGTTGGACCTGACCAGCGAGGGGGTGACCATAGGTGTGGAGCATTGATTTCCCGTGTTGGTAATGACCAGGCCTAGGATATTTGAGCCCCTGGTGGGATTATTGATTAGCTGATCCAGGGCATTGGAATTTATGAATTCCAAGAACCGTTAGGCAAAGGCGTTGGTACATGAGTAGTTTTCCCAGTTAAAGGCAGGGTAGTTGAAATCACCCAGTATTAGGGTGTTTGGTTGTATCTTAATATTTTCCAGTATGTTTAGAAAGGTGTAGTGAGAATCTTGGGGCATGTTGGGGGATCTGTAGCAAGCTACAATTTGGATTGCAGTCTTACCTAGTGTTAGTTGCACCTGGAGAATTTCAGACACATTGTGTTGGGCAACTAGCCTGGTGGTGTGAATATCCTTGGTGAATATGGACACTCCGCCACCTTTAGTGTTTCAGTCCTGGTTTGGTGGCCGAAAAGTGTGGTAAGAGTTGTAGCCTGGTATTGCAGGGGTGCTGTCTGGAGCCTTGAACCAGGTCTCATTTACTGCACAGATATTGATGTTCTCCATTTTTAGGAGTGCCTCGAGAGAGTGCATTTTGAGGTTTAGACTTCTAGTATTGAGTAGCATTACCTTCAGATTTTGCATGCTTGTACCTGTTACGGTGGTGGTTTTGTCCTTTGAACGTTGCCTAAAAAAGGCACTATAGGGGTGGCAAGAGCCTTAGCCAGTAACCTGAATCCCAGGGGTGACAGGTGCAGACCATCTCTGGCAAAGCATCATGGACTGTTGATCATGTCCCAGGCAGACAGATACTGGATCCCCTTTGAATGACACCAGAAGCTTAGCCAATTGTTGAAGTTAATCATTTGTCCTTATACTGTATTATCATTTTGGGTGAAGGCAGGATGCTACTCAGGGATAGGGTCATACCTGCTTGGGCCACATGATCCAAGAGCTCTTCCATGTCTCTTTTCATGTAGTCCAGGGAGGTACGTCTCAAGTCATTCACTCCATCATGGACAATGACAGTCATATTTGTACTTGTTGTGGAGTGACTTGAGTACACATGTTATGTGGCGGATCCTGGCACCCGACAGACATCTGACTGTAATTTTCTCATTGTTCAGCCTGGTGAGTGGGACATCAGTGTGCCTGACTATAGAGTCACCTATGAATAAAGTGTTGGGTATGTTGTCTTGCCTTAGGGGCTGTTGTTGGGTGTCACACCGGTGTTGTGAGCTATGTGACACTTTGGTTGTGATTGGTGTTTGTTTGAGTTTCAGCTTTGGAGGTCCTTGTTGCTTGGGCAGGTTACTGTTAAGGGCCTCCTCATATGTGGTTTAGTGTTGCTGTGTGTGAGTGTTGGTGGTTTGGGCTATGTGTTGCTTGAGGTGCAGTGCAGGTGTTAACCTTCTTCTCTTGACTGTCTGGCACAATCCTGGATGGAGAGAGCTTTTGCTTCCAATTTGGCTATGTAAGTGCATCTCTCGCAGATTGTAGTGTTGGGTGGTAGGAGGAGATAATTTTCTGTGTACATGATGCAATTGCTGCATTGCCTAGTATGCCCAGATTCACCAGATGGACAGGAGAAATCACCGAAGCTGACCCTTGGACATGCCTGGTTTGGTGCTTTTTTTGTAAAGTACAATAGCTGTTTTCCCTTACCTTAGCAAGGCACTTTGCGATTATAGGCTGTTTAGTGCCTACGATTAATTTTTCCTTATTAGCAAGGAGAGTTGAGAGCTTGTATCAGTTTAAGACTTTTAGTGCTTTCCAGCAGGTTTTGGAGCAAGTGCTAGTCACAGGGATGCTTAAAGGTAAGATGAAAAAAATGGTTTATCCTAAACACTGCAGTTTATGCAATTGTCAGAAAAACAGATGCATCTGATCCTAAGAAATTGGGACTTAGTAATATTGCAGATGATATGTCGCGGGTGATGGCTGGTGGCATGAAGTAGTGTGTTATACTGTGGATGTTTCCAGAAGACCTCAGTCCTTAAAGTATGATCTACTTCCCTAGTAATAGTTACATCTAAAAACATAATTTGATCAGTGTGAAAATTCACCGTGAACTGGATCCCCTACTTGTTCTCATTGAGATACTGTACAAATTCATGTACATATATGTCATCACCCCTCCGCACCATCCAGCAATTGTCCAGAGAACGCCTCCGAATATCAATTTCATCAAGATACAGATTGTGATTGGCATCATATATGAGTTGTTCCTCAACAAAACCCATAAAGAGGTCAGCATAGATGGCAGCAAAGGAGGCTCCCATGACAGTACCCTTCACCTGCCAATAGCATTTGCCATAGAAATAAAACACGTTTTTGGTTAAAACATGTTCAGTCAAACAAGCAAGTAATGTATTGAAACCTGGTGAATATAAATCTGCCTTATCTAGCCAATATTGGATCACCTCCAGACCAGCCCAATGGGGAATATTAGTGCAAAGGGCAGTCACATCCAATGTACACATTAATCAGTTTGGATCCAACTGTGTATCCATGATAATCTGTAGGAACTGAGTTGTATCCTGAATTCTGGCCCTAACAAACTGTAATAATGGTTGGAGGTATTTAGTGAGAAAGGCAGCTAATGGTTCTGTAAGTGACCCCCCCTGCCCGACACAATAGGTCTGCCTGGTGGTTTAGATAAATTGTTGTGAATTTTAGGCAATAAATATAAATATTGGGATTGGGGATCAGATACAGTAACGCCTTGTTATTAATAATGCCCTCCTCTAGGGCCAGACTCAGGAATTCATCAATTTCGTTTTTAAAACTGTGGTGTTGGATCAATCAGCATGTGTATATAGAGTTGGCCATCAGACAATTGTCTTTCAGCCTCAGCCAAGTACATCAGCCAATCCATAACCATGACTGCCCCACCCTTATCTGCCAGCAAGATGACCAAATCATGGTTATTCTTAAGCTTAATTACCACCTGTTGTTTATCATTAGAGAGATTATGCCAAATATTGAGAAATGCAAATTTGTTAAAATGTAAATCCTTAAGCACACATTCCTGAAAGATGGCTATGTGTTTATCCATGGGTGGCATAAAGGAAGATTTATGAAAATTAAAATCAGTAGATCTTTGAGTTTTGGCATCCTGATCAAAAAATAATTTTGAATTCAACAACAGACAAAATGTTAAAACATCATTGACAAATGTATCTTCATTGACAAAAAAAAAAAACAGGGACAAAATTAAGACCCTTATTTAATAGATTTATTTGAGTTTCAGAGAGTGGACAGGAAGAAATATTATGCACACTGGTTGTGTACCCTAATGTGGTATTTACAAATCCAAAAGATGCTGAATGTTGTTTACTTGATTGATGTTTCCTGCCACCCCTGTGCCTTCCCCTCCTAAAGGGTCAATACTTGGACGTTTCTTGGCCATGGGTGACTTTGAGGTGGGAGTGATGTCAATGTCAGTGGCGGAGGATGAATCATCCCCCGAAGTACCACTGTGGCCACTAGGGCATTTTTTAAGTATGGATCGAGGTCTTTTTCTCTTAAAAATAGGTTTGGTGGTATCTTGCTGAGCTAATTTAACATATTTTTGTAACCCAAAGGGTTTACCCCTCTCATAATCAGTCAAGTCTCTGTTGAATTTGTGGATCTTTTTGTCTTTTAGCTGTTTCTCTAAAGTGAATAAATCCTTAACCAATAGGTTAAGACACTTATCAAAAAATGAGTCCCTTTCAAATTTTCTAACCTCCTCCTCCTGAACACCCTTGAAAAAGATCATTTACCAGTATTGGGACATACTTTTGTCACATGATAAATTATCAGAGTTTTTATTTCCTAAATGCTTATTTTCTTATTGACGAGGTCCTACTTTGGGTGCTTTTTTCAACCATTACAAACATAGGATTGCATTCAATACACATCAGGTTTCATTGTTTGGGGATAAATTAGTGGGGTGTATACCCTGTGGCCATTGCTCAGCATGCAGTCATGTACTAAAGAAAAAACTATTTACCAGTAAAAACACATCTAAGGTGTATGACATTCGGTGTTTTGATAAATGTAGCACTGATTGGGTGGTATATTTAGCTATTTGTTTTTGTTCCGCTTTCTATGTGGGGCAGACTTCTAGGTCACTGAGGATTAGGATATCCGAACATCTCAGTGACATTAGGAATAAAAGGATGTCTAATTCTTTATACAAACAGACTGTGACTCATACCACTGCTCAATTTAAATTTATTATAATTGATAGAGTTACTGGAAACAGGTTGTCTAAGACAGGTTAGCATACCATTTTAAACAGAAAATAATCCAGTTGGATCATTAGGTTGGAGGGTTTGTTTAAACCTGGGCTGAATGAGCAATTTTAATTATCCAAAGACAAGCTTGTATTTTAAGGATTTGATTATTTAAATTAAACTATGTGATTTCAGTATCTGTTATTGCACTGAGGAAGGCATATCTTTGCCAAAACTGGTTTGCTATTACTATATGGTGTTTTAATACACAATTTTCTGGAGTTGCTACAATAAAATTCTACTATTTTCACCCATCTGCTGAACTGTCAGCTCTACCATACATAGTTCAAAGCTGTCCAACATACACACATGTAGGGCTGGCACTGCACTTGACTCATACACCACTGTCAAAATCAGGTCGCCTGCAGACACACACAGCAGATTTCTATGGCCCAGCTTGCCTGCTTCCCTTCCTGACTCACATACATGCTATCAATCTATTGGGTCAGTTTAGGCCTCCTGCACCCCACACCACACCCTGTGCAAGTGATGATACCTGTGCCACATCCCCATCATCCTCTTCATCGATGCAGGGAAATGATGATGTGTGTCTGATGCACAGGGTGACTATATAAATTAATATGTAATTGTGTAATTCAGTGTTGCTTTACCATGCCACTTGTACTGGTCATTGACAGATACTATATGTTGACATTTGTAATGAGTAAGCCACATTATTTTGTGTACCTTACATTGTATGATGTTGCATACTTACACAATGAAAGGTGTGTCACTAACCTGTTTATGGTTTAGTTTCAGGAGTTTGTAGGGGACAGCATCAATAAACCACTAGATGTCACAACACATGATGGAATGTCAGCACAGAAGAAATATGTCTTCAGCAAGGTACAGCACTATAGGTGCATGGCTGCATAGGTTCATATGTGTATAACAGGCTAACAAGAACAATAGCTTTATTTAGCCTACTCATGCATCCCTAATCTATGAAAAGTTCTTATACCCTTGATAAGTGTCACCAGGGTTTCGGGAGCTAACACATCTACAAGCTGTGGTGATGGAGATGACCCATCTACAAATTTCCTGTGTCCATTACAGACATTTGTCCTACTCCAGTTATGATTGTCTTATTCTGCATCCCATTGTGTAACTTGCACATGATGTGCATTACAACAGACTTGTGCTTCACATACACAGGGAACCTGTTACATATAGGGTGCTGCGTCTGTGTTACATACCTGTCTCTCCAGCATGTACTATTTGTACCACAGTGACAGTTTAGGTGTGTAGAACAGGTAATACATGTGTTAGGCTTGTCATGGATAAGCAGGAGGTACACAGTGGGATCTGACACCTCCCTGTATGGCAGCCATACACATCCCCTCCAAAGCATGTAGGAGATGTAGGAGACAGACTACTCATGTATGGTCTTGACACGGATGGCATAAGACATGTTATCTATAATATGTATTGGTTTACCATGAAACCTGTGTGGCTACTACAACTGTAAGATATGCCTGTGTAGTGACATTGCAAAGGTGCCATTGCACTCAGTGATAGGTGTGATGAGTGCCAAATACAGTATAACCATGACAGTCTGGGATTAACATGCCATACCTTTCTGTATAGGTTGTACAAAATTGAATGGATCCCCACATCTTACTGGCCAGTTAAAGTCAAAGGCTACATTACTCTCTGTGTCCATAAGTCCATGAGTAATGGCTCAACTGTGTGTGTTATGCGGACACCACTATATTTTCCAGGGGTGGATGACTTCCAAAAGGATAGTATTGTGCAGTCCTTGGCATTTACTATTTGTTAGTGGCTCTCACAACAACTGAATGTGTATCTCAGGCCATCCTGGATAACTGTTGGTTATGTGTGGGATTCAGTGACAGCTCCTAATATGCAATCACCTGTTAATGTACTGAGTCATTGGTCACTGACAGTGGCCGCGACTGCAGAGAAAGGAAAGACTAGAAGGGGTACTCCATTAATGATGTTTGAGGGAAGTCCACTGGTGACTGGCATCATTGTAGCAGAGGTCTACCCAATGCTATATTCTCAAATCAGGCACTTGGCTATCCATCAACTGACATAACACTCTGTAAATAATCCACACAGTTTTCAGCAAAGCCTGCTGGCCTAATATTGTCAAACACCTTGTCAGGCCATGGTAGGTGGAGTGAGTCATATTCCCCTCATCCATTGCATAGTTTAACACTCAATGAGGTCCACCAGTTAGGGTAGGTGGGCATGATCTGCCCTTGAGCAAAACAAACTGTGTTTGGTCCAGTGTCCGTAGGTGTATGACATTGTTACTGACCGTATCCATACTAACTCCTTTTATGGCTTTACATATCAGATGACTGAGAGATCTGGGGACACTGCTTGGCACTGCATGCTAGTTGTCCTCTGTGCAACTACATATTGCAGTTACTTCCATCATGTTCCAAGAAAAGAGTCATCCAAGATGTCTGTGCAGAGCACAGACAAACAATGGAGGGAAGGGTAATACACATACCCTTTGAAGATAAGGCAGGAGGTTTTACACAGGTATTCTGCAGTTGTACATTACTCAAGCAGTGTGTACTGAAAGGGCACAATTACCTTGTGAAGAATGCAGAAAGCAGGGGAGTCCCCTGAATTGCTGGTGCCTGGCTATTACTAATGCTGGTCTCACCACAGCCACTTGCTCATGGGATACCATGCTCCTATACTTTTTCTGTCATCACATGCGAAATGCTACTATGAAGCTCATGATGAGAAGCAGGAAACAGCCTGTTTGTTCATCCATATAGTTGTCCCACATCATGAAAGGCTCTGTAGGCTTCACATACCCTTCTCCAGGTAGATACCTTGATTAACAACCCAAGCAATCAGTTGGCTTTTGCATGTATTATGGCTTCTGTACCAGGGCTGGTGGTACTTCACTAGGGAACTGACCAGATGGTGATTAGGAACACAGCTGCAGCATCATAAGATACTGTGCAATGTCCAGTGACATAGATGTCCAAGCTTGTTGAAACAAGCAGCACAGTGGGGATGATCCATCTTAGTTGACAATTTCACAGCAATTCATGCATCCTGTCCTCCAACAGATTAATGGTGGATATCTGCATAACATGGCTCTGAGGCCTACTGCAGAGGACTGGCCACCTTTGGCCAAAGTGTGCCCATCTGCCACATGTCCTAGGTAAGTCATACTGTGCAGTTATGTACTCAGAACATGTCTGTGTTCCCACATCATGTCACACAATGACTAGTTTGCTGTCTGGTTGCTTAAAAGGCATTGTACACTTGCAAGGACAACATAATGTCAGCAAAGTTGAACAAGTCCTCTGTACATGTATGGACATCCACATCTTCACTGCAAGAAGTACCTACAAACACTGTGTTTCAGGCCGTCAACCCCAAGGGCGTGGCAGCATGGCCCTAATTTTGCTGGACTTGCACAGTGTCACATTTGTAAGTATGGTATTGGGACCAAGCCTAAAAACATGATTATGGTCAATCCAAGGTCCACATGGCTGGCAAAGCATTGTATGTCACACTGTCAGGTGCTGTGTTACCTTAGGGGATCTACATAAAAGTGACATGTTACATTTCACCATTTGTCAAGACACTGCCTAATGATGGCGTGCTGTAATGTACAGACAAGCATAACTGTATTGCTAATAGCACTATCAATGACTGCTCATGATATGTGGAAAGTGTCCCCACCCCTCTATTCCTATGCCACACAAATACAATCTGTAACAGATGTGACTGTATTTCAAACTTTGATTCCATAGTGTCTCAAACAGTAGTCAGTACATATGGCAATGAGCATTTTGCCAACATTCACAGCTCACCTCCTGCTCCACCCATTCTCACATCAAACACACCTGCATATGTGCAGCTCCTTACAGGACACATTCTCAAACAGACACCTCAGAAAATCATATCTCTAGAGAACACAGTGCACATAAGTGTTCATGCATCATTGTCTCACCTGTCAAACACCTGAAGCAAAACACAAAATCAAACCTATTATTCATAGGTGATTACATCATGAGACACATTGATGTCCATGTCACCAGGCTACATATGGGAAGGTCACAGTTAGCTGTCTGTGGGTTGACACGATACGCCACACCACACATTGCCACAACTCAAGGAATATCAGGTAACATGACAACGTCATAATTCCTGCAGGTGTGTATGACTAAGGACATATGTCACCGGACTGTATGCAGACACATGACTGAGATTAGACACTCTGTGTCTCTAGCGAGTATGCCCATAGCTTTCAGCTGCATTTGACCCTCACATAGGATGATGGCTCAATACGCACAGAAAATGATGGATGTCAATAATTACCTTAGCATGTGGTGTCATTGTAAAGGGATCCACTACATGTCCACCTGGGATGACTTGTTCAACAGACATCAATGCTTTGCCAGAGACAGTCTTCATCTCTCACCTCTCATGCTGAGTACTGGACAAGGCTGCTGACACCCTCACAGTGTATCTTATAGGCACTGTCTGGAGGAAAAACTTTCCAATGAGAATGCCATCTTCATACAACATCATAGTTCTGCTGTTACACACTGGGAATGGCAACACTAAATGCCACTCTGTTGAAGGTGTCCCCACCTTGGAATATGCAGACATTTGTGTGGTCAAAGACACCTGGTTCAATGATGTGGACAGCACCACAGACATACCAGCCTACACGTCTTTCCACATGTTCAGACCTCAAACTGACAGTTTGCAAGGTAATGCAGGTGGTGTATACATATTCATTAAGGATAGATACACATCCAGATTTAGTGAAACACTGTGATTTCCTGGAGACACTGCAGGCACTATTTGCTGCTGGAAGGGCAACTAATCAAGCCATTACCAGCTAGAGGAGCAGCTCCATGAACCCAGCCACCCATTGTACTTATTAGAATGTACTTGTTTCTTTCAAGATATACCAGTATTTGGGGTGACATTAAGTAACCACCAACTGTGTTGTTTAGTCATCCTAAAGCTCACTTGCCCAAAGGTTAGTCCACATACTTAACAACAATGCCCTGGACCAGTTGCATGACATCCCCACAAGGGGTGCCAATGTAGTGCATCATTTGTTTACTAGTATGGGTGACCACTGCAGACCCCACTGTGAGGTTCTCCCTGTTGAGATCTGACCACAGATCAGTCTCATTAAAATTAAGTATCAGACCTAACCCCCACTTGCAGAAAATACAGAAACATACTTCAACTATAGTAATATCAAGAATCTAAATGGCAATGCTCAGATCTGCTCTGAGCTACTACAGAATGGCATTAAATACACTGATCCCAAGGATATTGCCAGTACCCTGGCAGATCGATTCAGTGCCAACTTCACCCCTCTCTCACCCCCTAAAGGGACAATCTCAATACCAAAAGATTGCCAAATTCTGGTGCTCACGGCCACACAGGTAAAAAATGTGCTCTCCAAAGCTAAGAATACAACATCCATGGGACCAGACTACATCCCGGGCTGTGTACTACATGAACTACAAAATGAACTTGCACCTCACCAAAGTGTCATGTTTAATCATAGCCTCATCTCAGGCTTTGTGCCCAGTGAGTGGCGCAAAGCTACAGTTATCCCACTCCACAAGGGGTGATCCACCTTGGATCCCGGGAACTATTGTCCCATCAGTTTGACAAGCCTGATCTGCAAAGCCATGGAACGCATTATCATGGAATTATAAACAAAGACATTGATAACCTTCAAACACTGGACCCCACCCAGTTTGGTTTCATAAAGTGACGATCTTGTCTCCTCAACCTGATTGACTTATTCAAATCAGTCTCCAGAGCCGTAAACAAGGGTAAAGCAGTCCACATGGCCTATCTGGACCTCACCAAGGCATTCAACACCATCCCCCACTCTGGAATCATAGATAAATGTACTAAGCTGGGCATTAATCCCCATGTCACTCGATGGGTTGCCAACTGGCTTACTGAAGGAACCCACACTGAGTAGCCAACTCAAAATCCAGCTGCAGACAAGTGACAAGCACAGTACCTCAGGGTTCAGTCCTGAGACCGCTCTTATTTGGCATCTACTTCTCTGAAGTACAGGCCAGCACTAAGGGACTCTGGCTAACAAAGTTCGCAGATGACTGCAAACTGGGAGCCATTATTGAATCCCCAAATTATGTGGATATTCTACAAAAGGGCCTTACAGAAACAGATGTTTGGTGCCAGAGCCATGGGCTCAAGCTCAATGCCAAGAAATGTATAGTTATCCCCTTTGGGAAAAACCATATACCCATGAATTACCACATAAGTGGCAGTACACTAAACACTGAAAGTGTGATAAGGGACTTAGGGACACAGGTGGACAGTGGTCTCACTTTCGATAACCACATAGCCACAACAGTCAGGAAATCTTTCTATGTGGCACACCTCACCACTAAGGGCTTTTCATCCAGAAAAAAAGAGGTCATAGTTCCACTGTACTCATCCCTCATTAGAATCATTATAGAGTACAACGCCCCATTTGGTATGTACCTCAGAAGACATCTGCAACAAATGGAAAGGCCACAGAAATACCTCACTAAAAGAATCACAGGCCTAAAGCAGATGCCCTATCCTGACCATCTAAAAAAACTCTAGCTATGCTCTGTCGCATATCGCCTACTCAGAGGTGATCTCTGCTTAACATACAAGGCCATGTCAAACCCAGTGCTGTTGGACACGCAACACTTAAAGAAATCCCAATCCCTCAGAACTACATGCTCCAGGGATCTAAATCTGGTCATCACAAAGAACAAAACATACTGGAGGGATAGGTTCCTGACCCAGAGACTCCCCATACTCTGGAATAGACTGCCCATACATGTCAAGCTGAGAGCCTCTTTGGCCCTCTTCAAAAGGAACCTTGACGATTGGATGGGAGATAGGAAATTTACCCAAGGGATCATGTCAGTCACCCTGCTAGACAGGGGACCAGGGAAGTAAATATTCTGGGAAGAAATAGCCAGGGAATTAATATGGCTAGGGTTGTATAGGCCCGAGAGCCGATAGCCTAGTACCAACCTATGAACCTATGAACCTATGAACAAAGCAATTTATTACATCCTATGGGATGGTTTACATAGCTTGACCGCACCTCCCCCCTCAGATGGGACAGGCAAGTATGCAGAGCTCTACAGCCATGCATTATGTAAGCAGCAGTACAACTACATAGACATGACTGTACCTGACAGGAGGAACACGAGCTCCTCATGGCACAACAAACCTGCCTAGTGGACAACTGCCATTAGCAGGCTGTACAATAAGAGGTGGACATTGCTGTGTGACAGTTGGGGTGAGGGTGCCCCCCTAAAATGGAGGCACAACCTTCTCAGTTAAAACAAGCACATAGTGTTGTTGTGACATCATGCAGAAACAGTATGTGACAAAATTAGTGTCCTCCACAAAGCAGAACCACAACGCACAGTGTAGTTACATGTATAACCTCAGAGGCCAGGCCCAGATTGTCGGTGAACTTGTACTTAATGATACCACATATAATGGGTCTGTACTCATAGCTAACTTGTCCCACAAGTTCTGCATTAACTTCAGTCCCCTGTCCCCATCACATGTGCTACATAATATTTCTACAACCTGTCCCATACCTTCCATATCTATAGAGCAGGTCGTAACTGGTCTCTCTATGAAGGATAGACAGCATCTACTGGACATGCTAACATCCCAGACTGGGTCCTACATGGGATCCAACAAAGATTACTAACACCACTGGGAACTCCATGCAATCATACTGTAACCACTGGCTGCATCCCAGCTGAATGGATAATGGCAACTGTTATCCCTTTGCACAGAGGTGGCACATCCACCGACCACCAGAACTATAGACCTGTTTGCCTGAGTAGCCATATCATAGGATCATAGGAGGTTACTAGGCTAATGGCCCTGGGGCCCTTACAAGCCTACCCAAGAGTTTATCCCCAAAAAAGAAACCTCAGTCAGCACCTGTCAACCCTGTCAGTGAGGGACAAAGGTGGAAACCCTGGGACAAATTTATGGTTTCCCATCCACTCATCAAGACTGTGTTTGAAGAGGACCAGTGAGGTACTCTGTTTGGCATGTATGAAAAGTCTATTTTAGAGATGGGGCAGCCTCTGGGAGATAAACCTGTCTCTCCAGCAGGTTTTGTTGATGTTGCATATTAGATTTAGGCCTATCGAGCGGGTAATATGCGAGAAATTAGACTTATGGATATGGAGCATCTCTAGTAGGGCAGGGTCCAATATTACCTTGTAGGTGAGACACAGATCATGTCTGAGCAATCTGTATGATACCAAGTAGAGTGATAGTGATTTAAGCCTGTCCACACAGGATATGTGTTGGAGGCCATGGATTCTCTTTGTGAGGTATTTTTGTGGCCTTTCCAGTTGGTGCAGGTGTTTGGAGAGGTACATACCAAACAGGGCATTATACTCAATCATAGCTCTAATAAGGGAGGAGTACAGAGAAGTAATAACCTCCTTTTTTCTGGATGCAAACCCTTTACTTATAAGAAGAACCAAGTAAAAAGCTTTTCTGACCACAGTCGCCACATGATGGTTGAATGTGAGATTGTTGTCTACCTGAGTATCCAGGTCTCTCACCACAGGTTGTGTGCTTAGGGGTTTGCTGTTGATGTGGTAATCAGTAGGGGCCATGTTTTTGCCAAATGGTACAATAATACATTTTTTTGCGTTTAACTTAAGGCCATGATTTTGGCACCAGTTATTTGTAGATGTGAGACCCTCTTGCAGTATGTTAATAACAATTGCGGAGTCAATGACAGCACCCAACTTACAGTCATCCTCAAACTTGGTCAGCCACAGGCTTTGTCTTTGCCTGGATCTCTGAGAAGTATATGCCAAACAGTAGGGGCCCAGGACAGATCCCTGGGGAACACCACTAGTGACAGGTCTGCTGTTAGAGGTGGCAGCAATTATTTTGACCTTGTGGGTCCTATCTGTGAACCAGTTGACCACCCATCTGACTAGATAGGGATTAACACCAAGTTGTGTTAGCTTTTTGATGATGCCTGAGTGGGGGATTGGGTCAAAGGCCTTGGCCAGGTCAAGGTAAGCTGTATGTACTGACTTTCCCTCATCCTAGGCCTTGGTGACAGTCTCAAAGAAGTCATCTAGGTTCAATAGGCAAGTTCTGCCCCTGACAAATCCGAACTGAGTGCTTGGAGATTGCCTATGTCCTTGTTTATGAGATCCATAATAATACTCTCCATGACTTTACAGATCAGACTTGTCAAGCTGATGAGGCAATAGTTTCCCAGGTCAGTAGTGGCACCACCTTTGTGCAAAGGGATGACAATGGAAGTTCTCCACTCTGCTAAAATGAAGCCTGTAGTTAGGCTGTGGTTGAGTAGGGTGCTCAATGGCGAAGCTAGTTCTTGCTGGAGATGGTGCAGAATACAGCCTAGGATACTATCAGGTCCCATGTAAGCTGTGTTCTTTGCCTTGGATAGGGCCTTTAACACTTGATCTACAGAGATATGAGGTGTGGGACAAGTATCAGGATGTCGATTGGGCCTTTGGGGAGGGCCAAAAGGGGGTGAAGCTTGCGATAAACCTATCAGACAGCAGGTTGGCTAAGTCAGCAGGATTAGTGTAAGTGGTATCATTAAGTACTAGTTCGTAACAAACTTGGGGTTTGCCATGGAGATTCCTAACGTAACTGAAGAAGGACTTGTAGTTTTGCTTTGTTTTAGAGGTTAGTCTAAACTCATAATTTATTTATTTATTTTTTTATTTTATTTTTATTTGATGAAGTCCGACTTAGAGAGCCTGTTTTTGTTTTCATTTTTTTGGGAGGGAGAGAAGAAGCAGATGCATGTCTTTGATGGGAGGAGGGGAGAGAGTAGGAGGAGGAAACCCCAAACAACAGGAGGAGGGGCAAACATGCACACCACACAGACACCCACCCCAGAGAAGAACGAGAGAGAGAACCTCTTGCTGTGAGGTGACAATGTTAACCACTGCACCACTGTGCCGCCCACAATAATTGACTTTGGAGGTTTTCACTAGTGATCTAATTTGTTTGTTGAGGCAGAGGAGGGAGTTTTTCCGATTTGGAACTTGTTCCTTTTTAACCTCGGACAACAGTTTCTTCCTTTTGTTGTAAAGCCTGTTGACAGAGAATGTCCACCAGACAGGTTTGTGTTTCCTTGAGGAGCAGATTTTAGTTCTGTTGGGTATTGCTGAGTCCATGCAGTTGTACAAGTGCTCATATATTGCACTGGCGTACTTTTCAGCAAAGTTGTCTGTACCATCTGGGGTGGTGGTGTGAAGCTACTGATACCCTCCCTTAGGAGGTTGTAGTCAGCTTTTGAGAAGTTTTTTAGCCTGGTTACAGTTGGGGAGGGGCTGGGTGGGATAGAAACTTCGAATGAGACAGACTAATGATCTGCACTCATCAGGGAAGAACATACTGTGGGAGGGGTGCAGCAGTCTCCCATGGTGGTGAGAACCAAGTCCAGTATGTTATCTCCCCTTGTGAGGGATAAGACCAGCTTATCTAGTGCGTTAAAACTGATGAAGTCAAGGAATTGTTGGGCGAGTGCATTTGTGCAGGAATAGTTCACCTAGTCTATAGTGGGGCAGTTAAAGTCACCAAGGATCAGGGTCTTAGGGGGTACCTTGATGGAGTTAAGTAGGTCCAGGTAAGAGGTGTGGGTGTCCTAAGACATGCAGGGGGGTCTATAGCTGGCTATAACATGGATGGGTGTCTTGCCAACTATCAGTTGGACCTGGAGTAATTCCATTGTGTCATGTTGGTAAACCAGTCTGGAGGTGTGCCTGTCCTTAATGAAGATAGAGACTCCACCACTCTTAGTCTTTTCAACCTTATTTTGGAGTCAGAAAGTGTGGAATGATGTATAGCCTCGTAAGGCAGGGGTGCTCTCTGCAGCCCTGAACCAAGTTTCTGTGACTGCACAGACATCGTCATCTTCCAGTGTGAGGAAAGCCTCCAGTGAGTGCATTTTCAGATTAAGGCTCCTAGCATTTAGCAGCATGACCTTCAATTTGCTTTTTGACAGATCTTTTATGTTGGAAAAATGTGTTTGGGACATGGCCTAAAAAAGGCACAATGGGGGAGGCAAGAGCTTTGGCTAAGATATGAAGCCCTAGGGGTGACAGGTGGAGGCCATCTCTGGCAAAGCATCATGGCCTGTCAACCATGTCATCCTAGGCAGACAGATACTGGATCCCCTAAGAAGGACACCAGAAACTAAGCCCATGGGGCAAATCACTGTGGAGCTGATCAACCAACATACATGTAATCTACAAACAGTTGACTGTACACAGTTTGGATTTCTGACAGGGAGATCATGTCTGTTAAACCTGGTGGACATGTCTGAAAGCAATCACCAAGGACCTGGGTGAGGGAACATCAGGCCATACAACCCCCTGGACTTAGTCAAGCTATTGTGACTCTATCCACCACTCAGACATCATTCACAAAAGCACCCACTTAGGCATCCATGGTAATATCATTGTAGGGGTCACTAAGTGACTCATTGATGGAACAAACACTCAAAATAGGGAAATCTGCCTCCAATAGCTGATCTGTAAGCAGCAGTGTTCAACAGGCTCAGTCCTGGGTGCTCTATTGTTGGAATCCATTTAACCACGATACAAGTGAAAACTGAATATCTGTGGCTGACAATGTTGGCTGATGCCTGCAAACTGTGAGCGTCATAGAATCTGTGAGTTATGTCTGTCCTACAAGAGGGTATTGATGAACAAATGCCTGTTGACATACTAATGGCTGTAAACTCCATGCAAATATATATGTAGTATAATTTCCATCAGTAATACCTATGGTCCTGGTAAGTAGCCCATCAGTAACAACATGTTATTTACATACTCAGGGGTGATAGACCTGAGCACACAGGGCTGGCCACATAGGTTTACACCTAATGCACCTGAGATCACTGTCTCCCCAGTGGTAAGTTGGGAATCATATGCCATAACTGAGGGCACAGTCACCCGAAACTGGCATACTCATAACCTCCATGTACTCTTCCCTCAGCATGCCAATATTTAAGTGCAATGGCCATTTGGTGATGTACTTTTCTAAGCACTACTGGCAACTGCACACAACACAATGGTCCCTCACAAGGAAACTTCACATCTTCAGTATCTGTTCAATGGGGATCATCTGAAATCACTGTCATTGTAGCTTGTGGCATATAGACTACTCAGAGGTGATCTCTGCCTTGCATATGGGGCAATATCTGACCCTGCTTGATTGGAAATGCTGCATATCTGTAGGTGGCATGGTACATGCATTACTCACTCTAAGGACATTAATCTGGTATGTGACATTAGTAATACATGCTGGTGGGAGACATCTGTCTAGCAGACTTTAACACACCTCAGTAAGAAGCTGTGATCCCTGATAAAATCCTCCAAAGCTAGTTACGAAAACAAAATCGTCAATGATTCTAAAGACAACCACAAAGCATTCTATAGCTATGTCAAGAATCTCAATGGCAACACTCAGATGTGCTCTGAGTTACAGCACAATGCACTAAATATACAGACCCAACTGATATTGCCAACATCCTGGCAGATAGGTTCAGTGCTAACTTTACCCCCCCTCTCAACCCCTAAAGAACCCATCTCTATACCGGAAAAATGCAAAGTTCCTGTAATCACGGCTGCACAGGTAAAAAACACACTCTACAAAGCCAAGACCACAGCATCCATGGGACCAGACAACATCCCAGGCTGTGTTCTTCATGAACTACAGAATGAAGTGGCACCCCACCTAAGTACCATGTTTAATCTTAGCCTCACCTCAGGTTTTGTGCCCGCTGAATGGCGCACAGCGACAGTTATCCCATTCCACAAGGGGGAGCCACCATGGACCCTGGGAACTACCGCCCCATTAGCCTGATGAGCCTGGTCTGCAAGGCCGTGGAATGTATCATCATGGAACTTATAAACAAAGACATTGGTAATCTCCAAACTCTGGACCTCACCCAGTTCGGTTTTATAAAAGGCAGATTATGTCTCCTAAATCTGATAGACTTCTTTGAAGCAGTCACCAAAGCCGTAGACGAGGGTAAGGTGGTTCACACAGCCTATCTAGATCTTGCCAAGGCTTTCAACACCATCCCCCACTCTGGAATTATAGATAAACTCACTAAACTAGGTATAAATCCCTATGTCACAAGATGGGTTGTCAACTGTCTCACTGACAGAACACACACTGTGAAAGTAGCAGTCTCCAAATCCAACTTCAGACCAGTAACAAGTGGAGTACCACACGGTTCAGTCCTGGGTCCTCTCCTGTTTGGTATCTACTTCTCTGAAGTACAGGTTAACACAGAAGGTCTTTGGCTAACGAAGTTCGCAGATGACTGCAAACTAGGAGTCATAATCTAAACTAATCTAAATGATGTGGACATCCTACAAAAGGGCCTCACTGAGACAGATGCCTGGTGTCAAAGCCATGGCCTCAAGCTCAATGCCAAAAAGTGCATTGTCATCCTCTTTGGTAAAAACTCTGTACCCATGAACTACAAGACAGGCGGTAGTATACTTAACACCGAAAGTGTGATAAGAGACCTTGGGACACAGGTGGACAGTAGCCTCTCCTTTGATAATCACATGGCTACAGTAGCCAGGAAATCCTTCTACTTGGCACACCTCATCACAAAAGGTTTCTCATCCAGAAAAAAAAGAGGTCCTTGTTCCCCGCTACTCATCACTCATTAGACCCATTATAGAGTACAATGCCCCTTTTGGTATGTACCTCACAAGACATCTACAACACCTGGAAAGGCCACAGAAATACCTCACAAAGAGGATTACTGGCCTCAAACAGATGCCCTACACAGACCGTCTCAAAAAACTCCAGCTTTACTCCATCACATATCACCTACTCAGAGATGATCTCTGCCTAACATACAAAGCTATGTCAAACCCAGAGCTGTAGGACATGCTCAGAAGTCCCAATCCCTCTGAGCTACACACTCTAGGGACCTAAACCTTGTCACCAACAATAAACAGAACATGCCGGAGGGATAGATTCCTGTCCCAGAGACTTCCCATACTCTGGAACAAACTACCTATCTATAGCAAACAAAGCTCCTCATTAGTACTCTTCAAGAAAAATCTTGATGATT
Source organism: Protopterus annectens (assembly GCF_019279795.1). Classification (NCBI taxonomy): domain Eukaryota; kingdom Metazoa; phylum Chordata; order Ceratodontiformes; family Protopteridae; genus Protopterus; species Protopterus annectens. The sequence continues at coordinate 1,596,668,417 of NC_056731.1, forward strand.
GGATGGGAAATAGGAAATTCACTCTGGGATCACTTCTGTGGCTCTGCTTGACAGTGGCACAGGAAAATAATTTTCTTGGGTGACAAAAGCCAGGGTACCTTTTTGGCTGGGCTTGTATAGGCCCTAGGGCTGATAGCCTAGTACCTACCTATGAACCTATGAACTTATAAAACAGAATCCTGCCTAATGGCAAACAGAGCACCTCATTGGACCTCATCAGATGCCATCTGTATGATTGGCTGGGTGACCATCATTTCACCACAGGGCTCCTGCCTGTGTCCCTTGTGGACAGGGGCAATATGTGCTGATCATGTAAATAAGGGTATAAACTTGACTAGGATTGTGAAGGCTGTAGGGCCATTATGCTACTAAAGTTCAAAGATCCTATGATTCCCTAAGCTGATGTAAAATGCTCTAACAGACACACACACACACACACACACACACACACACACACACACACACACACACACACACACACACAAAGCTGGCTATATTGAGGATAGCACCTATTTCAATTACTATTTACAGGACATGGCACAGCATGCACACACTCCAAGTTGGCTGCATGTAGATCAGAACACTTACCTATCTAATGGTACACACTACATATCACAGTATGTGATGCTCACACTACTCCTCAAGTCTGCTATTACTGTCTCTTTAGGACATCTTATACTTGATGATGTTAGCAGGCCTAGTTGTGGTCAGGCATTTAGAGACCTGCATCACCTGCTACAACTAAAATACTGCAAAACCCTACCTTTTTTAAGTTACTGAGGTGATCATATTTACGTTGCACAGAGATACATACACACACTCTGAGTGGCTTGGAGTAAGATTACACCCCCTACCTATCTAGTCTGTCATACAATACATCACAGTACTTATTGCATGCACCATAGCTTAAGTCTGACATTACAGTGGCAGCTGGTAGTCTAAAGGTAGATGACATCAGCAGGCCTTGTAGAAGAGGGCAGTCTTGAAGCTGGCAGCAACTTACAGGGCCAAAATGTACAGAACCATTGCGGTTTGGTAGTCAATGAATGATTTTCAGTTGTTTTGCAGAGGGATACATGCACACACCAAGTGGTCTGACGTGAGATTACACCCCCAACCTATCTAGTCTTACACACTGTAGATCACAGTACTTATCACATATGCAACAGCTGACATCTGTTTTATACATGACTGCAGGCAAACTACTTGTGGATTACATAAACTAGGCTTGCATTGAACAGTGTCTGTGGCCTGCAGAGTGATATTGCATCATACTGTTATCTGCATCCAGTAGCCTAGCAGTCGGATGACTGTTATTTATCCTAGCTATGTGGCTACAGTTACCAGTTTGGCCATATGTGGTTGTTTGCATTTGACTGGGCAAGCCTGTGTGCAGGAACAATGAGCCCTGTCCATGTGCGCATAGACAACATTATACATTACACCAACTGCTCACCTGTTGCTGTATGTGTGGTGATATCCAGCAGGCACAGGTGTCTGTAGGTAAGTGCATTATGTACTGCTGAGCCATTACTTTGAATCCTGTGAGCAACATTATAGATGTGTGATAGTGCAGCTTTACTCACCATTATCAGGGTATGTAGGACAATACAGACATCCACACACATATTTATATATATATATATATATATATATATATATATATATATATATATATATATATATATATGTGTGTGTGTGTGTGTGTTAGATATATGGGGAGACACTGAGATGTATATTTATTTATCTGTATATACATAGAGCTACATATACTATTTATGGGAGAGAAAGATAGTGACAGACAGATATGTATGTATGTATAGACATAGCTATACATAACAGGTCAGTCTGAGAAAGGAGCAACAGAAATGCGCTCTAAGTGTATGAGCATGCCCAGTGGGATTGTCACTACTTATAAAGTGACTCCAGCCCACACCTACCTGTACTCCAGTCTTGGATTTTGTGTGTTACAGACAATGGCATCTGTCCCTGTTTCTGCAGTACTCCACTTCACTCAAACTTGCCCATGGCATTCTTTAGCTGTCTGGTGTAATTAATATGTGACAGGTTAATAATGTTACACCACACAGAGACTGACAGTCTGTAAAAAAAAACCCAACATAATAATACCTCACATTCAAAAGACATGGATATTTCCAGATTAGAACCATCAACACCATTACACATACTACCTTCCCTAGTCCACTGAGCCACACAAGCTTCCAGACAGAAAGGAGTCATTCATCACACAATCAACTGCATAAATATGCACATTGTTATTCCTGCATTAAGTGAGACATACAATGTATGAACATTTTCTATGCTACTGCAATGAGATTGCCTGGACTTCTCATATACCATTTTGCGCGTTTTTGTGCATAGCGCAACAGCGGGCAGCGCCGCCTAATTGGTTTTAAACTATTCCTGGCTCCACAAAGTCTGCTCTTCACTTTTTCCCTTAGAACTGCTCTATCTCTCAATTTAAACACCATATTCTCATTCTAAGGTCCTTCACTGGTCCAATTAAGTAATCCTACAAGTTAGCACTATTAAACCATAAGCACTACTTACTCTTATATTCTCTACGATTACCCTGTCCCCTATTGGTCCGTCTTAAATTCAGTTTCCCTATATTACTCTAGCATGTCCAAAGGTCAGTCAATGGTTTCCTCTCCAGTCCAGCTGGTGAATCTGGGAATTTTGAGGCAATGTTACAACTGTCTCATGTACACGGACAACCCTCTCCTCCTCCAAACAGGTTCAAATATATGTGAGAGATGCAACTATTTAGCCAAACTGGAGGCTGAGCTCTCTCATCTCAAAACTGGTGTAACCAGTCAGGAGGAGAAGGTAACCTCACACAACACAATTCCAGTATCACATAGTCCCACCACATCAGTGAACCAAACACATAAATGCACAAAAGCATACTCGGAGGCTCTAAATAAAAATCTACCTAAGCAACAGAGACCTCCAAAGCAGACATCCAAGCAAACGCTACCTCAAAACAAAACACGCACAACACATAGCCCACAAAGTCAGTGTGCCAAGCAGCCACAGCCCTTAAGGCTGAATAACACACCTGATACTCTTGTAATAGGTGACTCTATTGTCAGACACACTGACGTCCCGCTCACCAGGCTGAATAAAGAGAAGGTCATGGTGAGCTGCCTGTCAGGTGCTAGGATCCGCCACATAACGCAAGCACTCAGGTTACTCCAAAGCAAATACAAATATGACTCAGTCATTGTACATGCTGGTGTGAATGACCTGAGATGTACCTCCCTGGACTACATGAAAAGAGACATAGAGGAGCTCTCTAATCATGTAGCCCAGGCTGGTATGACCATGACCTTGAGCAGCATCTTACCCTCACCTAGAATGATGCCACAGTACAAAGACAAAATGATCGATTTTAACAATTGGCTAAAATTTTGGTGTCATTCAAAGGGGATCCAGTGTCTGTCAGCCTGGGATGACATGCTCGACAAGCCACGTTGCTTTGCTAGGGACGGCTTGCACCTGTCACCACTGGGCTTTCGGATATTGGCAAAGGCTCTTGCCACCCCCGTAGTGCCTTTTTTAGGCAAGGCTCAAAAGTCAAACCCACCCCCATAGACAGCACAAGGAACAAGAAACTAAGGGTAATGCTGCTAAATGCCAGAAGTCTTAACCTCAAGATGCACGCACTCGAAGCTCTCCTTAGTATGGAGAACATTGATATCTGTGCAGTGACAGAAACCTGGTTCAAGGCTCCAGAGAGCACCCCAGCACTACCAGGCTATACCTCATATCATGCTTTTCGGCCCCAAAACCCGGACCGAACCACAAAAGGAGGGGGAGTTTCCATATTTATCAAGGATATCCACACCTCCAGGTTAGTGGCATTGCACGAAGTATCGGAGACCATCCATGTGCAACTAACAGTGGGCAAGACTGCTTTTCAGTTTATAGCATCCTACAGACCACCCTCTCAAAGTCAGGAATCCCACTCGGCTTTCCTGAAAACATTGGAGAACATGAAGATCTCTCTGAACACCATTATATTGGGCGACTTCAACTACCCAAACATTGACTGGGAGCACTACTCAAGCCCGAGCACCTTAGCCCAAAGGTTCCTGGAAATTATAAACTCAAATGCTATGGAACAACTAGTCACCACTCCCACAAGAGGGGACAACATACTAGACCTGATCATTACCAACATGGGGACTCTATGCTCCACACCAGAAGTATATCCCTCATTGGTAAGATCAGACCATAAATTAATGTCACTGGATGTCCACATCTCGACCCCACCCCCAGCCCAGAAAACCACAGTGAAAAACTTCCCAAAAGCAAACTTCTCACTTCTCAAAACTGAAGTGGAATCCTTCAAGGCCCCAGGGCCAGTGGAAACTATGGCCCAAACTGCAGAATCCTATATAAACGCATTCTACGGACATCTCCAGGAATGCATGGATCATGCTATCCCAAACAAAACCAAGACCCAATCATCCAAAGGCAAGCATCTAGTCTGGTGGACCCCTGCCATAAATAAACTGTACAACAGAAGGAGGAAGCTACTACATGATAGAGCAAAATCCCTAATAGGGAAGGCATCTCTGATCAGTACTAGCAAAAAGTTACGATCCCTCATAAAATCCTCCAAGGCCAGCTTCGAGAGAAAAATTGCACAGGACACCAAAGGCAATCATAAGGCTTTTTTCAGTTATGTTAGAAACCTGGGATGCAACTCCCAGACTTGTTCTGAGTTGATTCTAAATGACAAAAAATACACTGAACCCACAGACATCGCCAATATCCTGGCAGACAGGTTCAGTGCAAACTTCTCCACCCCCTCCCCCCCAAAAGAGCAAGCATCTATCCCAGCAGAGGGCTGCCTCCCAAACATCTCTGATGCTCAGGTGAAGGCTGCCCTCTCCAAAGCAAAAAACACTGCTTCCATGGGACCAGATGGCATCCCAGGTTGCGTCCTACATTAACTCCAAGAGGAACTAATCCCTCAAATAAAACAGCTATACAATCTCAGCCTCACTACAAGATATGTGCCCACAGAATGGCATACAGCAACAGTGGTCCCACTCCACAAAGGTGGAGCCTCTATGGACCCTGGAAACTATCACCCCATAAGCCTGACTAGCTTAGTCTGCAAGACTATGGAGAGCATTATCATGGAGCTCATAAACAAAGACATTGGGGACCTACAGACACTAGATCCTACCCAGTTTGGCTTTGTCAAGGGCAGATCCTGCCTTTTGAACCTGGTTGACTTCTTCGAAACAGTCACCAAAGCCATAGATGAAGGGAAGGTAGTCCACACAGCCTATCTGGACCTTGCAAAGGCATTTGACACAATACCCCACTCGGGCATCATAGATAAGCTATCCAGCTTAAATATAAACCCCTATGTCACAAGATGGGTCGCAAACTGGCTCAAAGACAGAACCCACAGAGTGAGAGTTGCTGGAGCCATGTCAGACTCAAAACCAGTCACAAGTGGCGTCCCACAGGGTTCTGTCCTGGGACCACTCTTGTTCGGTATATACTTTTCCGAGGTACAGGCAAACGTGGGAGGACTATGGCTCACCAAGTTCACAGACGACTGCAAACTGGGCGCCATAATCAACTCTCCAGCTGACACAAACATCCTTCAAAAAGGTCTCACAGAGACAGATAACTGGTGCCAGCACCATGGTTTAAAGCTAAATGCCAAAAAATGTATAGTCATACCCTTTGGCAAAAACAATGTGCCCACAAATTACCAGATAGGCGGAAACCCATTAAGTACAGAGAAAGTTATTAGGGACCTGGGGACCCAAGTTGATAGCAATCTCTCCTTTGAAAACCACATTGCCAAAGTGGTTAGAAAGACCTTCTACGTAGCCCACCTCATCACGAAGGGTTTCACATCTAGATCAAGAGAGGTAATCGTGCCCCTTTATTCCTCCCTCATCAGGCCCATCATAGAATACAATGCCCCTTTTGGGATGTACCTTACCCGACACCTGCAGCAATTAGAAAGACCCCAAAAGTATCTCACCAAGAGGATCAAGGGTCTCAAACAGATGCCATATGCTGCTCAGTTAAAAACTCCAGCTCTACTCAGTTGCATACCGCCTACTTTGAGGCGAGCTATGCCTGACATACAAAGCTATGTCAAATCCAGAATTAATGGACATGCTCCACCTCAGTAAATCTAAATGCCTTAGAGCCACACGCTCAAGGGACTTGAACCTCAGCACAGAAATAAATAGAACTTGCTGGAGGGACAGGTTCATAACCCAGAGGCTCCCTTCGCTCTGGAATAGAATTCCAGTTCATGTGAGGCAGAGCACCTCACTGAATCTCTTCAAGAAGAATCTCGATAGGTGGATGGGGGATCGTAGGTTTGTCCCAGGGATTACTCCCGTGTCACTATTAGACAGAGGCACAGTAAACTAAACCTTAAAAAGGGCACAGTATACTCAAATCAAGGGGTGGCGTAAGCCATACAGAATCGGGCTAGGCTTATAATTGCCTCAGGGTAGATAGCCTAGTATGAACCTATGAACCTATGGGAACACTGCTGTGTTGGGGGTGGGGGGTGGGACAACACCGCATGTTCTTATGGAATACACAGTAGTCCGAATAACATGTAACCCCACTGTGTAACATCTCCTTTGACTGATGCAGTGAATATTCCATGCATGAGGCCTAGTGAATATTAAAGGACACATGATAGTGGACTGGGTATCTGTAGTCGCATGTAGATGTTACTTCTGTCCAAATAGCCCACTATATTTAGTTGCATAAATGTAGGAGATCCATATGTACAATGGCATATCATATTAATCCTTACAAGTACTGTGCAGGTTAAAGACTTACCTTGCAAATGCAGCAGTTGAGGGAACTGTAGTTCAGGGCTGGCTCTGTCTGATCCAAGCAGTACACAGACAATACATGGATAGGTACAGGTTGTGTGGGTTGCCTGGCATCAAGTTTAATATATGTATGTGAGTAGGAGTAAGGTGTCAGTCCCTAGTTCCCTAGGTTGTCAGTGAATGTGCTATGCATTGTCTCTTAGCCAAAGCCAGGGTATACAAAGCATGCTTATGTCTGCCTACAGGGACATCAGCAGGGGGTCCAAAAACAACAGGCAGGAACCACTCTATAAAATATATACAAACTTTAATGCCTCAAGTGCCTTGGCTAAAAGCCTTCAAGGAGTATAAAAACCATAATAACCAAGCACTATATAAATACAACAAATAAAACCATAATACAATCAGCCAATAGGAATGCATATATAATAATTAAATCAGTAGCTTCCAATTACAGTCTATAAACTGAGACCTGAGGGCGATAAAGTGCCAAAGTTAAAGGTAAAAATAGCTTCCTTATACAACAATTTCTTTCTGTACACATCCTGTTTTTGGATGGGCGCAGTTGTTATCCCCTTCATGTGTTAGCTTCGCTTCCATATGGGGAGTGTGTTAGGCTTAGATGACTCTAATAATGACAAGAATTTTGATATGGAGGTTTTAAATGATGTACTCCATTTTTGTTCTAGGGGCTATTACTTCCAACTGCTTCAGTCTGCTGTTAATAGAGCTAATGCTAAGCCTTATTTTATTTTTTTTGGATTGTGGTCAGGAGAAGAGTCAACATTGTTTTTTGTCTACAGGAAGGAGGAATAATGGTAGAAAATATATTTTGTTACCACCTGTAGTGTTTTGAGTCCTGTTGTGGTGGATTTAGTGAAGTATTATTGGAACTATTTATTTAAATTTAGGGATTTAAGCAGTTTACTTTCTCCCCTTTTGGGGGTATCGTATAGGAGAGGTAGAAACTTGAGGGACATTTTAGTCCATAATTATTTTTCTTTACATTTTGCAACTGCTTCCTATTCCCTAAGTGTTATGTGAACTTATTCTTGTGGTCAGTGTTGTGTATGTGTTTATGTGGTTAGAACTTTCCCTTATATTAATGGAATTTCTTTTTATCCCACAGAAATGTGTAATTGTAATACTGAAGGAGTTATTTAAGCCCTGCAGTGCCCATTTGGTTTAGTCTATATAGGGGAGAGTAAAAGGAAGTTTAAAATTAGACTACAGGAACACGTTAGAAATATTAAAAATCAAAGGGCTGAAAGTCCAGTTCTACAAAATTTTGTTCACTATCATAATTCTAATCCTGACAGTTTGAAAGCTACCATTTTAGAAAAAGTGTCAGTTAATTTTTACGCAGAGAATGTGTACAGGAAGAAATTGTTGTATAAGGAAGCTATTTTTATTTTTAAGTTTGGTACTTTATTTCCTTCAGGTCTCAATTTAGACTGTAATTGGAAACTGCTGATTTAATTATTATATATGCATTCTTATATGCTGATTGTATTATGTTTTTATTGGTGGGTGTATAATAGTGCTTGGTTATTATTGTTTTTATAATCCTTGAAGGCGTTTAGCCGAGGTGCAGGAGGAATTAAAGTTTGTATATATTTTATAGAGTGGCTCCTGCCTGCTGTTTTTGGATTTTTGCTTTGCCGGGTGTTTTTGTGGTTTTGTGTCATCAGCAGGGGGTTCCTCTTCCGAGTCCTTCTGTGACTGTGGCTGTGATGACCTAGGCACTGGTGAGGGGCTGTGTATCTCTTCCCTTTGCTGATCCTGCTGCAACTGTTTCCACAAGATCAGATTGTGTAGCATAGCACATACTGTGAACATATGTGCACATGTGGCTGGAGAGTACTACAGGGCTCCACCAGATAAATCTAGGCACTGGAACTGTGACTTCTGAAGCCCAAACACATGCTCTATGATGTTCCTAGTTTGTGCGTGTGCCTCATTATGGCATTCTTCCGTGGGTGTGTATGCATTTCTGATGGGTGTCATCATCCACAGTTCTAGGGTGTAGCCAGCATCCCCCAGTAAATGGCCATGTGGGATGTCCCCCTTCTAAACATCTTGTACAGCTGTGATGTGTGCCAGATATGGGAGTCATGATAACTGCACACACATTCTGGATAATCCCCTGGGCATTCCACATGACCTGGCAGTTGACGGAGTGGTACCCCTTGCGGTTGATGTAGATTCTACCCTCCTCACTGGGTGGCTGGCGAGTACAAGAGTGCAATCTATGGCACCCAGTACTTCAGGGTAGTGTTCTACATGGTAGAAGTGTTGCATATTGCTGGCTCTCACCTCAATGATGAGGGGAAAAGATATGTGCTCACTGGCATGTGGTGGGATGGCATCCAGGAACTGGTGGAGTATCCTGGATGCAGATGCCTGTGAGACCCCCATCATGTCCCCAGTTGATCTTTGGAAAGTACCTGTAGCTTAGAATCCTAAGGGCTACACATACCTTTGTTTCCACTGGGATGAGTTCCCCTCTGTTGGCTCTGGCTCTGAGTTGAGGGTGGCAGAGCTCAGTGTACTCTTGTAATATGTCCCTGTCCACCCTGTAGCACTCTACAATCTCCAGCTCATGTAGCTCATGGAAGGTTACCCTGGGCCTGAACACTCTTGTTCTTCTCTGCCTAGGCCTATTGTCAGCAGTACCAGCAGCACTGACTTCAGCATCTAGCACATAAAAATGTAGCTGACTTGCAGCAGCCCCTAGCATTATCTCAGTTAAAGTTCTCAAGTCTGTACTCCAATGATCCAGAGTATTGGGAGAAAATCAGAATGTAGGGTGTATGCATACTATATACAGCTCTGCTGTAGGTCCAGAATGTGTGATTAGCTATCTATGATGCACTCCACCTGCCTAAAATATAATTAACATCATTTAATGGCCCTATTTCAATCCTCAATGCCATGCACAACACAGTGTCATGCATCACAGATTATACAAAGGTCAAAATCAATAATTGAATACATCCGGTTTTAAGAACACTCAGCCAGGCGGTGCACCACGCAAACATGTGCACCTAAGCTTAAAAGAGCCTAGAAGTGAGAGGACACCCCCCCCCCAATGTCAGCTACATCATGTGTAAACATCAACATGGTCTAAGAGCCTACATGAAGGGGATATGCAGACACAGTTACTCCTTTCTGCTATTCTATAAATCCACCTCATTTGCATACATATACATGCTGACAGCCTGGAAACTACATGCTTCATAGCCCTTAGCAACAGCAGCAATGCACCATTGTAGGCACCCCATGCAAGATCCTATAATACATTTCTGTCACATAGTATAAAATTCTTTTTTCCTATATATTTTTTTTTTATTTTCTGTTAAGCATGTTTGCTCACTGCGGCGCATAGTGCAAACATGCAGAGATTATTAAAAAAATATATTAATTTAACTTTATTCTCTTAATCTTTCTGACATCCAGAATAATAATTTTGCTCATATGTGTATGTAGACATAGTATAACATTTTCAGGGGATTTATGTCTCCACTTCTACAGTTTTACACCCCCTTTTGTCTGTTTAGACTCCTGTACATGGAATATTTCCATGTACACTACGGACATTGACACAGGGTCTGAACAGATGCCTTTCTGCTTGTTGGATCGCTCTACCTGCCTCATTTGCATGAGATTCACCTGCTTATGAGGTGATTTGCATGGTATGGAATTTTCCATGTTTGCCTGTGCGTGAGCGCCGTTCAGCAGCACCTAGTGAATCTTAATATGTTTGCATCTGTGTAAATGCCTACATGAAAAAAATGCTTTACTGAATTCCCCCCAGTGTTTTAAAACAGGTTTTCCATGTTTTATTAACTTTTAATTGAGCTACTATGCTTACAGTTTCTCTGTTAGTTTTCTTTCTGGACTCTCCTTTTTTTTTCTCATTTTCTTTTAAGTATTTTCTGCTCTTTTGTTAACTATATGTATACATTGTCTATGTAGTCTTCTTCCACTGCAGATCAGAGTTAGTCATTAGAGAAAAAAGTGTCTGTCAGTGAGAATTTGATGGTTGTAAGCAGGAAGAAGGAAGCTCTGAATGAATGTCACGTTTATGTAGTCTACACTTGGTTTCTGCCATACCAGGGCCACATTTGATCTACAGGTAGACAGCAATATGACTAGTAAATTTTCTCAAGGATTAAATTACTAGTCATAGCGCTGAAATTGTAAAAATACAGAAATACATTTTATAAGTGCAACAGGCTTTTACCATGCACATCCCATCATGCCACATTTCCCTGCATATTTAAGTGCCGTGTGTGTGTGTGTGTGTGTGTGTGTGTGTGTGTGTGTGTGTGTGTGTGTGTGTGTGTGTGTGTGTGTGTGTGTGTGTGTGTGTGTGTGTGTGTGTGTGTGCTCCTCTTACACAGCATTTGAAGGAACTGCAACTCTTAATTCTTTGCTGTAGTATAGGTTCACATGTTTTACACACGTACCAGATAATTCACCCAAAGACCATTACAAGTCTAGCAATAAACTGGCCTCAAGGAGGGCAACACTAGCTAGATCTGAGAATAATTTGAGGCTACTCACCAACTTTTGTTGGTGTGCCTTGAAGGTAACAAAGGTGCTACACTCTGACATGTAGTTGGCTTGTTTCAGAGATGAGTGATGCATTGGGATACAACTCTGTCACTCCAGCATATTGGTATTTGGGGAACTGTTAGTTCTGTGAAGGAGCAGGAGGTCAAGGAGAGTTGGATCTTTCATGGCTCAAGAGACTAGATACAGATCACCATGGAGAAGTCTATAAGACACAGAATACAGACAGTGGGCTGCCCAGTTGTCTGCATAACTATAGGCTTGAGGCCATTGATCTTTTTAGTTATGAATCCCTGAGGGCTCTCAAACTGAGTGGTATTTGTAGACACTACATGCCAAAAGGGTCAATTATATTCAATAACTGGTTTGATGAGTGATAAGTAAAATGGAATTAAGACTACTTTGGATCTAGAGGAGATGCTTCTAGAAATAAGATGAGCCAGACAAAAGACTTTCTGAACAACTGCGGAGATGTGATGACAGAAGATAAGGGATTATCAACAGTGTTTAGATCCCTTATAATGGTGCAGGATTGGGGAGGTGTAGCTCTTATATGATATGATGTGGAAATATGCTTTTTTACCAAGATAAATATGCAACATGTTTTATTTTTAGTTTGAGACCATTGTCCTTGCACTGCTTGTTGACATAGCCCGTTTTGGAATGGATGAGAGTTTGTGGAAGATCAAATAACAACACTCAAATTTATAGCTATCTGCAGACTTAGATAACCATAGACTAGGAGAGGGGTCTATATCAGCTTATTGAAAGCTGATAACCTCAAACGCTAGTTGATCGACTTCTAAAGGTCAAACAACCAAAATAGCCAAGACACGGAACAACAATTTTTCCCCAGGGAAAAAAATCGCTGGGCCGTTGTCAGGAGTTTGCCATTTCCTCCACTGTGGTGCGATCTCCGAGTTACTATATTTAAGTAGGGGGGAGGGGCAAAGCCCCACACTTTATGTTGCATTTTATTTATTTATTTATTTATTTATTTTTTGCAGAACAGCAATTTTTTTCCCTGGGAAAAAAATTTCTGTTCTGTGTCTTCGTTATTTTGGTTGTTCGACCTTTTGTGGTCGATCAACTGGCGTTTGATGTTATCAACTTTTGATAAGCTGATATAGACCCCTAGGAGAGCTGGCTTGAAGGTCTGAGAAACAAATGCCAGGTAGGAGCCAGCCTATCACTGAGCCCTCTGGTACACCTCTGGTATCCTTTTTGCTTTCATTAATGGAACATGCAATCTAACCAAATGGATTCTGTCAGACAACCAGTTATCCACCAATCATCATAAGGAGTTATATTCAGATTTATAAGTCACTAATGCTTCATTAAGAATGTGTGTGTGTGTGTGTGTGTGTGTGTGTGTGTGTGTGTGTGTGTGTGTGTGTGTGTGTGTGTGTGTGAGTAGGGGGAATAATCTGCTGTTTTTGACTGCCTGAATTAGGCTTCATATCATTCTCAAAGTCCCATGGAACTGGTGTTTATGACCTTATCAAGGGCAGAGGTGACTCCTGCCTTGATAATACTTGCATGGGGAATAGTATCAGCATCCATGGTTTGTAAGATTAATTGGTATATAATTACTAGGGTCCATGGCTAGACCCCCTTGTATAACAGAATTATAGTGACTGTTTCCAGTCTTTGGGAATCACGCAGTGTACATGAGCACAATAAAGAGATCAGATATTTGGTGCTGATAATAAGGCAATCTGGCATGCAATCAGGGCCCATAGATGAGGTATTCTTTGTTTTTCAGAGGGCTGAGAGGACTTTTTCCATAGTAATTACAGGGAGTAATTGGGAATATGGAATATGTGGAATAATTAAAATTAGAGTGGAATAAAATTTTCTCTAAATTTATCAGCTAGATATTAATTACTTCTTTCGAGTCAGAGTGAACAGTATTATAGCAGACTAGATGTGAATATTGCTGGGTGTTAGTTCTTAACTTTCTATAGTAGTTAAGGGAAGATTTTTTAGTTATTTTTGGTTTCAGTCACTGTATTAATTTCACATTCAGTTTTGAGCTTCCTAATGGTACCCTTAACATCTTTGCTAGTTTGCCTACGTGTGCTGTTGAGGAGGGAAGAATAAGATCTATAATGAACATTAAGTAGTTTATCTTTTTATATAGTTTATTTATATGGCTATTCCAAAATATGGGTTTATTTTTAAATTTCCCATTATATTTGGCGTGGTTATGGACTACCTTAGCAATACAACAATTTAAGTGGGAGGTGAAGCCAGAGACATAGGCGGCAGCTTTAGTAATGGGCTTGTGCAGTGGGGGACCCTAGCCACCAGGGAGAACTCTAAATATGTGAATCAGGGAAGACTCTTCCTTTAGTGCCTTAAAGGCACTTACAAATAATGGGGATTGGGTGGGAAAACACTAGATAACAAGTATACTTTAGTTAGCATACCTTAAAGGCACTGAATTAAAAATAAAAAATAATTACAATGCAGTGTGGGGAACCACTGTTCAACAGGGATATTACTATGTAGCATGTGTTAAAGGCACTAAGAAGGAGTCAAATCCTGCACCCTTGTTACAGCAAACCTCTGAACTAACCCATTACACTGACTGAGGCATTAGTTATGCAAGGGATTTATATATATATATATACATATATATATATATATATATATATATATATATATATATATATATATATATATATATATATATATATATATATTCAGGTTTCCAGGCATTACTCAAGGCCTGAAATGGTGCATGATGTACAATGGGAACCTCTAAACACTTAGGGTGGTACTAATAGTCGCTTGCACAAATGTGATAGGGGTATTCCTGATATTTACAAGTAAGTGTAGCAAAGACGGGATTCATAGAGCCCATTTAGACTAATGTGCAAAGCCTAAAAAATAATGAGATGCAAATGAGAAGTGTTGTTAATAAAGCAGTTTTGGAATTCATAGTCCAACATCCCTGCGATATGCATATCCATTCTTAAACGCGATGCTTCACATTTAATATTAGAGTTGCAATCCATGAACTGGTTTGTTCAAGTATGCACAAGCACTTGCCTGACACCCTTCATTAGTTGTATTCAGTATGCATGAACACTAAAATGACAAAATAAATTAGTGATCACTTCAGTAGTCTGACCATGTGTAAACAAGCATTTCCTTGAATTGTCAACTCCAGTGACCCCTTCAGTAATGTCTCTGGTATGCAAAAGTACTAAAATGAACATTTTACCCAAGTGACCCCTTCAGTAATATCACCAGGTATGCAGAAGCACTAAAATAAACATTTCACCCAAGTGATCCCTTCAGTAATATCACCAGGTATGCGCAACCACTGAAATACACATTTCACCCAAGAGAAATTCAGAATTGTGACAAGCTGTTTGAATATTATAATAAGCAATTTTGAATCTGTTAACATCGTCTTCCTGCAAAAGTTGCTTTCAACATTTTAAACAAGCCTTTTCTTAACCAAAAACAGGGTACGCATGAAAGAGCATTGGAAAAATGACCAAGAGATGGAGACAGAGGGACATTAGGCTGTGGTAGACGGAGACTGGGAGTAATGCAAATAATTTTGCTGGAATTAAGAACACCATACTATCAGTCCATGTCCTGCTGATGGTCTCTGTTTGTACAGATATGCCTAAAGATTAACATTAAAGGCTACATTGGTACCTTGGCCACAGAACATAACCAGAGGGACCTTTTCATCAGCCATATTGTATTTTAATGTTGCAGTCTGGCAGTTATAGCCTCCACTTTGCATACATCATTTGTAAATGAGGCCTGCTAGTTTATATGCATCTAAATAGGACATACTTTTGTAATTCTAGAGAAAGGAGTATATGCATCTAGCAACATAATGCTGACAAGTTTCCCAAGTGATCTGCTTGAGTGTTGGTCATAAAGGCCATACACAATTGGCAGTATATGTGATAGCAGAACAGTTTCAGGATACAGCCTGCCAGCAGCACAGTATTAACAATTTAGCACAAATTAGAGACTCAGACAGTCCACTGCCTTCAGTTTCTGGTCTTCATTCCAATCAGGCTGACATTACCAAGAAGTTCCACAACATAATTATTCCTGAATTCACAGAATGGATAGAAAAGCCTACAAAGAGGTATTTTGCTTGACTGGGGAAATCTACTCTGAAGAGATGGCATGCTGGTGGGCTGGCAGAGGGAATTTTTACTCAGGAAGGAGAAGAGATCAAACAGATCTGTATTGCTATCTAAGAGTAGTGAAAGTTCAGGTCACTGCAGTGGCTTTCTTTCATGCAGAGCTTCACTCTACAAATTTCTTGATATGTCAGACCTCCTCTGAAGTGCATTATCTCATTGCAGAAAAAGTCTCTAACAACAGGTAACTCAGTTGTGCTTTATTGTTTTTATTTATTTATTTACATATTATTCACTTGTTAGCTGGGAAAATCCACTAGCTGTAAATAAGGGTATTTTCAGGAGCAACATGGAAGCATTATGTTTTTAAGTTACTTGCTCAGAATCAAGTAGTAGCCAGATAGTGGCTGAGGAGTTCAAACCTTGGACTACAAGGATAGCTCTAATCATCTTTAATCATTGATAATAACTACTAGGCAATTAGCCTTTAATTTTTAGGAAATGGGCATCTAGAGAATGCTCCATATCAGCACAGATGAAGTTTTCTTCTGAGAGGCAAGCTTTTGCTGAGAATGTACCAGATAAGACATTAAAACCGAGTGATGTGGCAGTCCTGTAAGCATGTGATAGAGTGAATAAATCAGCCAAAAGTGGATTTAACTGAACAGATGTTCCAGTGAGGAGATCTTCTATGCAGGAAGTGAACTGTGTAGACATTACAAAAAGCTTTTTAGAGCATGAAGATTTTAAAGCCTTATTTGTATAATAAATTAATCAAGTCCATTAGAGCAGTTACATCACTCTATAGCTTTATGCCCAAGGACCTTCTGCACATGTTCCAGAATGTCATTGAGCTGTTTAACTTTAAGAGCGGATGACAAAGGGAGAAAGACTGTAAAGATAAAGCCAGTTTGTCACTTATTAAGTATAGGGTTGTTGCATATGTTAACAACAAACTGTCACACAGAAGTGTGAGTTTGCAACGGACACTCTCCAGCATTGCAGGTCTGGTTGTACTGGAGGACAGCATGAAGCTGATAACTTCTGTCTGCCTTTTTTATAGGGCATGTTTATAAAAGGCATTGATGATTAAACTGTACAGGCAGAACGAAACTGATTCCTTAGCTAGTAACGTAACTCTATAATATATGCTTTCTTTGACAACAGTCTGAGTGTGTAAGCTGTGGATAATGTTAGGGCGCAACTTAGCTTCACTCTTGATAACAATAGGACTGGCTCCCATTACATTCAGTAGCAGAAAAGTGCAGGAGGTCCCCGTTTGAACTAACTGTGTGTAAAGCGTGGTGAAGCAAGCTAAATGATCTCATGGGCAAAAGTGGAATAAGAAACAAACACTCCTGATTCTAAATGTAAATTCACTGACTGTTTTTGGAGCGTGCTGGATTGTAATGTCAGGTCAGCCCCTACTCCATGCCACCTCACTTTGCTCAGTGGTACATCACTCATCTACCCTACTGTCCCCATTTAACACCAACCCCTGCATCATTTCCTTTACCCTCTCTATAGCTGTACTCCCTCAGTCACAGCATTGCACTGCAGCAAATCAATAACAACTGACCCTTAGCATTACCTAGCATAACAGTATTTCTAGTATTTCCTCCCTAGATAGCAGCATTTTCAAACATGACTCCTCCCCCTCAGTATTACCTAACAGCATATTATTACCTCTCTCACACTGCAACATTATCGAACACAACCTAGGTGACATCCAGCTTAGTACTGCAACAAAACCATGACCAAAACACAATAATTATTCCCAGAACAAAACTCCACAAACACACTGCAACAAAACCATGACCAAAACACAAGTATTCCCAGAACAAAACTCCACAAACACACAAATTCCTTGCTGTATGCTTCAGTTCAACAGCAATATTGCTCATAAGGTTGCTAATAGTAATTGACTACCTCGTACCATTACCCAGTAAGATACTATTCTTCATAACCAGCACTCAATTACAAAACATCAAATAAAAATGTCCTGACAGCTTTCTCTGTGAAAATAATAATAAAAACTGGCAACTAAATTTACCAGAACATACCTCTCAACGAGCCAGATTTTTGCAGAATGTCTAGATTTTTGCCTCATATTTTTGGTCTGCTCCTCATAAAATTTGTGGTTTTCTGACAAATCACTGAGGATTAAAGTCAATACATAACAATGTACATTTGAGTTTCAGACTTCTTATCCTTTAGAAAATACATGCTAACACAAATCCTGTTATTTTAGCAACTTTCTAAGTTTATAAGAGTAATATTTAAAATCTGTCCCTATTTTGGGACTCTGCCCCACCATTATTTTAGGCTTTGTCTAAATTTGTTGTGCCAAGAGGTTGAGAGGTATGACCAGAAGCCACTGTGTAGTAGTGTGTAGTTAAGCTCCAGTCGGTACACAAAGATATTTCACCATTATCAACATGGCAAAAGAAACAAACTTAATAATCTCTATCTTCCAACTTAAATTAACATTGCCTGAGATATCAATCCCAATTTATGTGCCAGAGGTGTAGCTTGGGTGGAGCAAAGGGGCAAGGTGTTAGGGGGGCATGACTGGCAGATGCTGATGGGTTGGTAGTGCAGAAATGAATGCCAATACTGTTTTTTTTTTTGGTCAGGACCGAAGCATTTCAATGCTTTGTGTGCAGTACAAGCTTCAAATGTAGCAAATGGTTTGCAATAGTTTTCATTTTAAAAATAGAAAGAGATTTTTGGGGAAAGTTTTTTTTGCTCCTCAACTTAAAGTTGAGGGAGGATCTAGAGCAAGAGAACAGCACAAGGTGCCAAAATAACTAGCTACAGCACTCCTCATCATACAATTCACTCCCTCAAATGTCTACCAAAATACACCAGTATAGCCCTCACTGCCTCCCATTCCTCATTACTGTCTGGACAAAATGCATCAGTCCAGGTGTACTAGCTACTCCTCTAAGCATCAACAGCTATAACCCAGCTACTCCCCTCAACAATCAGACAGAGTCAAAATCTGTCAAGTAAGTGCACAAATAGTTAGCATACTAATACAGCACTAGCCCCTCTAACTTTATCAACAAAGGCTGCTTCCACATATTCAAACAGAATAGACATGAAATAAAACCAGGCAGAAGAACAAAGTTATTTGTTAAATAACATAGTAAATGAGATACAGACCCAAACTAGACTCTGGCTGAAAATACAGTCCTACAAATAATGAGATTCTCTAACAGCATAAAATAATAATATTAGTTGACTTTAATCTAAACTTTCTTTCTCCTTCAGGCAACAAAATAACAAGTTTCTCTCAAAATACAGTGTAACACAACCTATTCACATTCCAGCTAGACCCAATTCCATATACTCACAGATAATAAATTCTTCCACAGCAACGTAAATGACAAGCTTCCATTCCAAGTTACACTAATATTCAAAACTCCATATCTTATGTACACTATCCTAGAATGCAGAACTATCGCTCAGTCTAACTAGAATCAGATACTGCAAACACTGAAATAGATTGATTTACATTATAGCTTATTTTATGCAAATAAGTATGATTGAAGTTTGTGAGATTAGTATTGTGACAATCTTTGATGCTAGGCAAAAGTGTTCTTCGCAGCACCCTCTATGTACCTAGAAGTGACTCCTTCTGCAATTCATTACGGAGTTTCATGTATCGGTAGCATAACTAAATAAGACTGTAAATTCTTTTTTATGAAACCCATTGCTCCTACTACTGTTGGAACTGTCTGGGTATCCTTCTTCCACATTGCTCCCATTTCTGCCTGCAAATCCTGGTATTTTATGTCTTGTTTCTCTCTGTATGTAAGGCACTGTAATCACTGAGTGCAGCAGTTTCAGTGATCAATGCTACTTTTGTCCGTGGGATAATAATTTGTCCTTTATCATGGCTTAGCTGTAGAGTGGTTTGCCACTGTTTCATGGTCACTGTAATATAACTGATCAATGTAGGGTGTATCTTATACATCTGTAAGCACTCCTTTATCCATGAATGTGGGATGCTGCCAAATGTCTTTTTGTAACTATCCATGCCATACGTAGATGCTTCCCCTTTTTACAATTCTCCATTTGACTTTAACAACAAATAATCGTTTGTTCCATATGACTTTCTTTACCTTTTTGATTATTGCCATGACTGAGCTTTTTTCTGAATGACTATAAACTCTCTTGGCATCAATTGCAGTGCATAGCTTAGACATCATCTGAAGACAAATCATTGGTCTATAGCTTTTAGGATAGTTTGCAAGTTTACAGTTAAGGAGGAGTATCATTTTTACTGTTCTTAACCAGGATTGTGTCTGTTTGGGGTGCGCACATAAGTAGTTCTTTCTCAGGGCTAAATGTTCATGATACAATCTTAATACTTTTAGCCAAAAGTTGGATACTGCATCTGGACATGAGATTTTCCATTTAGGAACTTTTCTTAATTTTGTTTCTATTTCTCTGGCTATTATTTCATCCCATTTCATATCCTGTACATTTGAAATTCTTATTGTTTCTTTTACTTCTTCTATCCATTTAGCATCTTTGTTATGTTCCACAGGGTCTTCATAGATATTTCCTCAAAATCTATTTCTTCTTTTTTTGTTTATTCTTTTTGTTTTCTTTCTCAGTTCTCTATAAAACTTTGGTACTTACGTATTATCACAACCAGATTTTTGCAATTGCGATAATATGCATGCCGGCATGAAAACAAGTGGGGGAAACACAGCAAGCTGTTATTTGAAGTCCTTACTGATGAAAAGTAACTCTGGATTATGTTCAGGAAGAGATAATTGTTTTAGTCTTCTTCCTGTTTTGCATGCCTTACACACGCACGCTTCAATTGTCTCAGATTTCTAAGGCGGTATAATTCATTATGTAATGGCGGAATGCGTTTATCTGTTCTGCAGTAGTGAGTGCAAGCTGTCAGGTACATTGGTATAGCAAGCCGTGAGCACAGTTACATAAAAACAGAAACATTGCAATGCTCTGTCACTTACTTGCTGAAGAAAAGTGAAGTGAGGCGATATTTAGTAAGAGCAATTGCAGTCAGTAAGAGAGCAGCCCTGACAATTGAAGCTTTTATGCACTTTACTGCCAGCTACATGACATGGTGTCAGTAAAATGCATACATAAACAGTGAAACTACATTTTTCCTTTTTTATTCAGAACCCTGTCTAAAACAACCTTCACTGTGAAAGAAAAGACATTGTTTGACATCTTCACAGCATTAACAGGTTACATTTAAACACTGTGAAGCAACCGCTATTATCACAAAAATCTGGTGGCGATAATACAGAGTACTGGACATCTTACATATTCCCAGTGTAAGGAAAGCAATTTAATGCAAAATGCTTTGTGTACTTCTGCAGGCAGAAACAGGAGGTAAAATGTGAAAGAAAACACATTGACATCTTCACAGCATTAACGGTTACATTTAAACATTGTGAAACAACCGGTATTATCGCAGAAATCTGGTTGCGATAATATGTAAGTACCGAAACGTTTTTAGGTCATCAGTGAATTACCTATGTTGTACTTTTTCTTTTTATTAATATGCATATATTCTAAGTTTCCCTGCCTGTGCTGATACATTTAGTTTATTTGCAATAGTTAATGATAGATTGTGGTCTGTTCTAATACTGTGCATTGCTTTTACCATAGCTTTCTATTTCTGTTAATCTGTTCCCTCTTCTATAGTATTTTAACAGTAACATTTCTTGTTTTAATTGCTTTATAATTTTCTCTAATTGATTCTTCCATGATGGCATTTGACTTCTTCCTTTCCATTCCCTTATTATCCTGTATTTTTGAGGTAAGACTTTATCTGTTACTAATTTTGCTGTATAGTAATATATCCTGTTTATTTCTGTTATATCACACAAATTTCTGTTAATAGTCTTAATTACTGTTTTCATTTGTTTTATCAGATTTCTGGCCTTATTGACCTTCTGTAATCTATTTCTTTCATTGATCTTAATATATTTATAAATCTCTATTAAATCAAGCAACTCTTCCCTTAGATTTTTTTTCTTGTAAATGAGTTCACATTCTTTATTCTCTGTTTCCTGTGGGTGTTCTACAGAAAGTTCTAGAACATATTCCTGTGACATATTGTCTTCAGCCATATCCTGTGTCATCCATTGCTCTTTCATATGAGAACTCACTGGCCTATCACGCCACAGCACTGACTGCATCAAAGTTGCCACCATTTCCTGTTCTTTCCCTTGCTGTGCAACTCCTGCTGAACTTTTGTACTGGTTTCCTAATGAATGTTCGAGAGTATCTTCATATGGCAACTGATCAGATCTTTCTCATTCCACCTGCTTCTCCTTAATTTGGGGACTCACTGTTCCATCATGCTGTGATGTTACCAGAGCTGGATTTTCTACACTAAATTCTTCACTTTGCAGGTAATCTTTAACTTCAGTTTCTGTTTCTTTAACTTCTCCAGTACTAATCATCTTTTCTACTTTTCTTCTTCTATTTTATTTTGTATTGCAAACTTTTCTATATCTCAATGCCTTTGCTTGTATTTCCCTTCAAATATCATTGGTTCTGCTTTTTTGTATTGATTAGTTTTGTTTTCTCCTATGTATCAATATTGCACCATATTACATCTCTTTTTCCCCATGTCCTTATTTCAATGCCTGTTTGAAAGAAGAGATGCTAGGAGAATTATGACTGTATTGGGGAATATTGTCCTGTAAGGAAGGAGCTTAGGTTATGAGAAGCTTATTCAGTACAATATAGATGAATGGTGGTCTCTGCAAAGAAACTGTGGTTTTCTCAGAGTTATTTTAGTGAGTACTGGTTGCTCAAGGGAAAAAGGAAGTGAGTCATGAGAGGGAGAACATTGAAGAAAGTACTTTGGTTTAAAAAAAAGAGGCTGTAAGATCAACTGGAAGGGTATTGGTAGCAAAGAATAAGCCATAGTGATGTGTCAGTGGAAGATTAATAAACTGACAAATTTTATTCAATATTTTCAGGAGGTGGTTCCAGTTTTTAGAAGTTACCTAAAGCAATGATAAGGCAAAATTTCAGTTTAGGAATGAAAATGCTTTTGGCAAGTTGTTACCTGTTGTCAGGTGAAAGGAGACAAGTAATACTATATGATAGCTTAAGATGTGGAAGAACTATAAGAGATAATGAATACACTAGAAGCATTAAATCTTAGACTAGGATCAAATCACTGTGGTGAATATCATATGCCGTTGGTATGGGTGTAGTCTTATTCCTTGATGATTGTCTCACTGAGTTCATACCCCATGAATCCCACATCTTGAATGACTCCCTTGCTGAATAACCATACTTGTCAAATGTTTATATTTACTGAGAATGTGTGCACACATGGGCTATCACTCTGCTCATTGTGGTTCTTTCTTATTATATTATATTGTATTATATTGTATTACATTATATTATTTATTGCTTGCCTTTTGTTTACTAGGATGGTTCAATTTTCAGCTGAAGTCCAGTGAGAAAACTCCATTAAAGTTATAAAATTATGAAAAAATGTACACAGAAAAAAAAAGAATTTCAGTTTCTTAACAGTAAAACTGGGGTTTTATAATCATGCAAAAGGTAATGCAATCAAGACAGAGGTTAAAACAATCTGATTTCTGTAGGAATGTTATAGATAATAAACAGATTGCATTTAATATACAGCAATTTACAAATTTCACTTACACAGGAGTAATGAAACGCAGTAAATAGTTACAAATGTAGACAGGATTTATTTATATTATTTTCAAGATAAGATAGGAAAGCTGAAGCATCAGGAGTTGATGATAATCGAGAGAGAGAGGAGAGGAGAGGAGAGGAGAGAGAGAGAGAGAAATAAAAAAATAAGGACAGAGCCAGGAGGAGTTTAGGTGCTTTTTTATGTTGTGCTTAAAGCTAGATGCTGTTATAGTGGGATAGGCAGGGAGTTCCACTGTCTGGTGGCATAGGATGAGTATAGTAAGTCTCCAGCTGTATTACAGAATTTGGAAGTTATTAGTAGGCTCTGATTACCTGAGCAAATGTAACATGATGGGTAGTAGGGATTGAGAATGTTTTGCAGAGAAGGGCATGTGCATGGTTTGTGTATTATTTTGTGGGTAATTTGAAGCTGAATTTACGTAAGGTGATTAGGTAGCGCTAGCCAGTTGAACTTCTTTAGTGTTAAGCGGTGGTGCATACGGTATCATGCATTAGCTACAAATCTGGCTTTTTTGTCAAAGTACGCCTCTAATTTATTTAGTAGGGTGGCTTGAATGTTGGTTAATATGGGTGATGCATAGAGAAAGGAGGGGAGAAGGTAGGATGATTCTAAGGATTTTTTGAGGAATCTGTGAGGCAGGGTTTGTTTTGGTAGAAGAAGCCCAGTTTTTGGCAAAATTTCTTGATTGGGTAATATGTAGGTCAAATTTTAGGTTATTGTCTATTATGACTGCTAGTAGTTTGGTATTTGTTACAGTTTCTATGGTGGTTGTGTTTGTTGAGGTAATATTAAAGGGTGTACTGGTTGTTGAAAGAGATCTGGTCATGAAAAGTATTATTTTTGTTTTTTTTCTTGGTATTTAAGATTAGTTGATGAGCCTTTAGTTATGATTCTATGGAAGTGAAGGAATCGTGAGTCATTTGCTAAAATAGTAGAAGGGTTGAAGCTGAGCGGATGATGGTGGCATGATCGGCATATTGCACTAAGGTGGCAGGTTTGCTGTCTTTGTGCAGGTTGTTTTTGAAAATATTAAAAAGTACTGGGCCTAGAATTGACCCATGTGCTACACAAATGGAAACAGGGAGGAAGGGATATAGGTCTTAATTCCATTTTATAGCCTGTTGTCTGTTAAGAGAGGTAGCTACAGAACCAAGTAAGAGCTGAATGACATAGTGATAGGAGAGAGAGTTCATTGATTAGGAGCTGGTGGGATAGTGTGTCAAATGCTTTTGACAGATCTAGGAACAGGGAGGATATTAGGTTACCATTGTTTCTGTTGGTATTTATGTTTTTTGAGAATCTAAGTAGAGCTGTTGTGCTGTAGTGTAGTTGACAGCCATGTTGTGTTGGGGAGAGTAGTTTGTTGTTTATGAGATTGGTTAAGAGATGGAAGTGTATGCATCTTTCTAAGATTTTGCACAGAGGGGAGATAATTGCAATGGGGTGGTAGTTGGAGTGGTCTGTAGCTGATCCACCTTTGTGAAATGGTATAATATGTGCTTTTTTTCTAGATAGTGAGTACATTGTTTTCTGTGATAGATCTAGTATTGGGATGGCATATGCCAGGATGTCGGCAGCTAACTTAAGGTATTCAGGTGGGAGCCTGTCAGCAATTGGTATAGTGATTTTCAGTTTTTGAAGTAGTTGAGGTAGGTATGTTTTGGGGAAAGAAAAGAGAGGGGCACTGTGAGTATTGCAGGTGGGGATAGAGAGATGGGAGGGTGGATTACATTAAAGCAGAGATAGAACAGAATGGAATGAAGTGTGTGTTGATCTGGGTGGCTATGGGGTCTGTGCCATTGCTTGCAGTAGGAGATGGGTGTTGGTTTGACTGGGACATGTTAGGGTTTTGTGATGATGCTTGCCTTGATGGGAGTGAAATAATGCAATTTTGTCTAGTTTGACCTGCTGTTTACATTGATTTCTAAGTTGTCTAAACATTTGCCACTTTTGTGTTGTTTGGTATTTACTTCATGCCTTCCACACTTTGTCTCTATTTAGCATGAGATGCTTAGTTTCATTGCTGAGCTATGGAGCATGGTTGCTTTTGATTAGTTTTTGTTCTTATGGGAGCTGACTCATTTAGTACATTAAAGAATGTGTTACTGAAATGGTTAACAACATCTTCTGCTGGTAGTGTTTTAGAGTATTCCAGTTGTATTGGGAGAGGTAGTTTATAAAGGTGTCTTTGTTAAAAGATGAGAGTCTATGCACGTGTTTTAATATTGTATGTTTGGGTGTGTGATTAGTTTGTCTTGCGATAAATATGAGGAGATGGCCACTGAGGTTGTCTGGGAGACAGCCAAAGGTGTTTCTGTTTGAGGCGAGGTGTTAAGGATCCAGTCTAACAGTGAGTGCCTGTTGCTGTGTTTGTCGATTCTAGTGGGTGAGGTGATTACTTGAGAGAAAGTGAGTAGTTTAATGGAGAGGGTAGGGGAGTCAGTGTTTACAAGTAAATAGTCTGTATTCACATCCCCAAGTATTAGTTTTGTGCTTGTTTAGTTGTAGGAGGGTAGTAGATATTACTGTGTTGAAATAGTTGGGGTGATTCAGTGGTTATCTGGTGATATTTACTGTTTTTTAAAAAGTATTGCAACCTCTCCAGCTTTTTTGTGTACTTAATTTCTTATTATATTGTATCATGGGGGAAGGATTTCTTCATCTTTAGTGTTTGGTTTTAGCGAAGTTTCAGCAATGATTAGAATGTCTGGGTTGTATCCTGCAAGACATGCATGGAACTCTGTTGTAGACACTTCTGAGGTTTATGTGCATTAAAAATTGGTTGTGGTTAGGATTATTGTGCTATGTGTTGGAAACGGTGGGAGCTGATGGGTTAGATGTGGATTGGTTTGTTTGAGGAGATTGTCCAGGGTATGGGTGGATGTCTCCACATAGTGGGAGAGTGGAAGTGTGGTGGAAGAATTTGTACCCATTTTTTATATTTATCTCTTAGATCGGATACTGATATATGTGTTTGGTAGTTCTCTTTGATGGAGCTGTAATTGAAGAGGGACAGTGTTCCTAATGGATAGAGACCGTGTGCAATTTTGTAGTTGGTGGGTATTTGTTTATTGATTAGGAGTATAGAGTTGAGGAAAATGGAATAATTTGGGTAACGGGAGTGTGGTAGGATTTGGCAATGATGAGCATGCTTAGTATCATTGTGAGAGTAGGTGGGAGGAGTTGCATATTATACATACATTAGGGAAAGATATGATCTGGGTGGAAATTATATGGTATTTTTGTTGGAGTTTCTTGGAGGAGATTGGGAAAAGTTGAGTTAGGTGGGAATATGATATGAGGAGTTAGGTCAGTTGGATATCTCAGTGACTTTGTTTCACAGGATCATAGGATGTTATTAAGCTATTGGCCCTGAGGCCCTTATAAGCCTAGCCAAGAGTTTAGGCCATGTTTAGACAGATCAGCACCTGATGCCCCTGTCCAGCAGGGGTACATGTGGAATTATAGGGATGTATTTTCTATTTCCCATCCAGTTATCCAGGTTACGCTTAAAAAGGGGTAAAGAGGTACTCTGCTTGATATGGAGAGGGGAGTCTATTCTACAGATGGGGGACTCTCTGGGACACAAATCTGTCCCACTAACAAGTCCTATTGATGTTACAGACCAGGTTGAGGCCGGGCATGTTGGTTACTCGAGTGGAGCTTGACTTGCAGATCTGCAGCAGTCCCATCAATGCTGGGTCCAAGATTTCCTTGTATACCACACAGATGTCACCTCTGAGGAGTCTGTATGAAACTGAATAGAGGGATATGGCTTTTAGCCTATCTGTGT
This sequence comes from Protopterus annectens, assembly GCF_019279795.1. NCBI lineage: Eukaryota > Metazoa > Chordata > Ceratodontiformes > Protopteridae > Protopterus > Protopterus annectens. The sequence continues at coordinate 1,596,695,477 of NC_056731.1, forward strand.
ATGGTAGATTTTTGAGGCCCTAGATTCTTCTGGTGAGAAACGTCTATGGTCTCTCCAGCTGCTGCATGTGCTTTACAAGGTACATGCTGAATGGGGCATTGTACTCAATAATGGGCCTTATAAAGGAAGAATACAGGGATGTTATGACCTCCTTGTCCCTGGATGAAATACCCTTACTTGTGAGGTGGGCCATGTAGAAAGCTTTCCGTACAATGGAAGAAAGATGGTGGTCAAAAGTCAGGTTGCTATCAGTCTGGGTGTCCAAATCCCTCATGACTGATTGTGTGCTTAGGACATTGTTATTAATGTGATAGTTTGACAGTTACATCACTTTCCTCAAATGGAATGATGATGCATTTTTTTGTATTCAGCTTGAGACCATGTTTCAGGCACCAGTCATTTGTTTGGGTGAGACCCTCTTGGAGGATGCCCATGTCACTAGGGGAATTGATGACAGCACCCAGTTTGCAGTCATTGCAAACTTGGTCAGCCATAGCCCACTGGTTTTGGCCTGCACTTCAGAGAAAAGTATATCCCAAATAACAGAGGCCCCGAGACCGAACCGTGGGGTACGCCACAAGATATGGGTCTACTGATTGAGGTGCCTTCCCGTACTTTGACTAGGTGGGTTCTATCAGTGAACCAGTTAGCTACCCATCTGGTAACATACGTATTGATGCCTAGTTGAGACAGTTTATCTATTATGCCCGAGTGGAGAATAGTGTCGAAGGCTTTGGCCAGGTCAAGATAGGCGGTGTGCATTGTCTTCCCCTTGTCCATGGCTTTTAGTGACTGTCTTAAAAAAGTTGAGCAAATTTAACAGACACGACCACCCCTTGATGAAGCCAAACTGTGTGAGACCGAGTATTTGGAAGTTGCCAATGTCTTTGTTAATGAGGTTCATGATAATCCATTCCATGGTCTTGCAGATCAGGCTAGTTAGGCTGATGGGTTATAATTTCCCAGATCGATGGACTCTTCAACTTTGCTTGAATAGGGCACCTAATGGTGCTGCAAGTTCTTGCCCGAGTCCATTGAACACAGAAGGTGTTATAAGAGGTCTGGGAACACAGGTTGACAGCATCCTCTCTTTTGACCACCACATTACCACTGTGGTCAGAAAATCCTTCTATGTGGCACATCTCATTACTAAGGTTTTGCATCCAGGAAGAAAGAGGTCATTGTCTCCCTCTACTGTTCCCCTCATTAGGCCAATCATCGAGTACAATGCCCCATTTGGCATGTACCTCACTAGATACCTACAACTGGAAAGGCCACAAAAGTACCTCACAAAGAGGATTCTAGGCCTTTAACACTTGTTCTATATGGACAGACCCAAAAAACTCCAACTATTCACTGTCTCATATCGCCTACTTAGAGGTCATCTCTGCTTGACATACAAAGCCATGTCTGATCCAGCTCTGTTAGAAATGCTACATCTAAAGAAATCCCAATCCCATTGCAAAACACACTCCAGTGACCTCAACCTCATTACCACAATCAACAGAACATGCTGGAGGGACAGGTTCTTAACCCACAGACTGCCCTTGCTATGGAATAGACTTCCCATACATGTCAAACAGAGCACCTCACTGGCCCTCTTCAAGAGAAACCTTGATGAGTGGATGGGAAATAGAAAATTCACCCCAGGGATCACTCCAGTGGCTCTATTCGACAGAAGCACTGGGAACTAAGGTTGAGTGGCATGATGTCAGGCAAGGGCGCCCGCAGGCAGGTGCAAGGGGGTGCACTTGCACCCCCCCCTGAAATTCGCTGACAAGTTAATCTTTTAATTTAAAAAAAAATTTTTTTTTAGGGCGTTCTTCTTTAAGAAGTCCAGTCGCAGGCATGCTGACATCATTGCGCGCAGTTTAAGAGTGGGAACTAAAATGGACAGTTTAGAGGATGCTGTGACATTATCGCCAGGAACTGAAACAGACAGTTTAGAGGACTTTACTGAAGATGGGACCCTTGCAAGTGAGTGGGAACTGATATGAATGGAAGATGGGACGCTTTAGTGGAGCGGGAACTGAAACGGGCGGCTTTAGTAAGGTAGGTAGGTGCAGGTGTGTGTGTGTAAAATGCCCTAGGAGTTACATGGTGGTGGGTAGAGAATAAGGCTTGAACCCTGTACCTTGGGCCCAAGTGGCAAGAGCCTGAATTCCCTACCCACCACCATTTGTACAAATGTTGCAGGTTTTTCCCTCATACTTTTTCTGTTCCTCATAAAATCTGTGGTTTCTGTATTTGTGTCCTTGTTGCCTGACAGCTACATGTTCTCTCGTTTGATTCTTGGCTGTCTGCAGTGTTTCTCCCTGGGCCTCTGCTAAAAATTAGCTTATTTTCCAAGTCAGACTTTCCTGGTTAACAAATGTTAAAAAAAAAATGGGCACTCATTTCAATATCAGACTTCATATTCTTCAGAAAGTGCATGGTAACAAAAGCTTTCATTCTAGCAATTTGTTAAGTGTACAAGATGGATATTTGAAATGTATCCCTGTCTTTGGGACTGTATCCTCCCCCCCATTATTGGCTTCATCCAGGTTTTGTGCTAAGGTTGAGAGCTACGGTAAAAACTGAATTCACCGAATATGTTTGGGGGCTATATTCCCCCATTACTGGCTTTGTCCGGGTGTTTTTTGCTAAGAGGTTGAGAGCTATGGTGAGAACTGAATTCACTGAATGTTTGGGGGCTGTATTCACCCATTATTGGCTTTGTTCAGGTATTTTGTGCTAAGAGGTTGACAGCTATGCTATGGTGAGAACTGAATTCACTAAATGGTAGCCATTTAAGTTTCAGTCTTCCTCTTTCACAAAACAGCTGATTTGGCGTAGTGGTATGTTGCTCTGACTGTTTTGCACGGGGTCCCCTGGGTTCAAGATGTGGCAGTGAAATGTATGGTAGTAATGCAGCATTTTATTCTAGCAACTTTCCAACATTATACAAGCAATGTTTAAAATGTGTCCCTTGTTTTTGGCCTTTTGTCCCCCCCCCAATAAATTTTGGCTTTTTCCAGATTTCTTGTGCTGCAAAGTTCAGAAATACAGCTGAGTGTCGAGTAGATTTTACGAGCTGAGAGCTGCAGGGGAGCAAAAGTTTAGTGCTGCTTATGTTCAGTTTGCTTGCATTGTTAATAGCACAACAGATAGTGTCCTTGCTTTTGATGCTGAAGGCTGTGGGTTCTACTCCCACAGTAGGTAGATGCATTGCTGATACTGTACTGTGTTGTAAAGGGGGTGGATACTGCAGTCCTTTTGGCAAAGATACCTAGTAACTATGAACCTGTTATCAATTTGCCATCCATTCCCTATTGCGGTATTACTAGCTTTTCATTTTTTTATTGCATGCAACAAAGGCAATTTATTCTTCAAGGGTAACAGGCACTTTATTGTAGATTAAACAATGACATATAAAGCAGCAACCTCTTTATTAGTTACAAATTTCTTTAATGTGGATTTTACTACTTCAGAGATTGTGCATATTTTTTACCGATACTGGTGGACTATAGAAGGTTAAGTAGACTTTTTATGAAGGAGATGTTCCGAATTGGGCAGTTTTGTCATTGGTGTATGCATTTTGTTTCATTGTTTACTGGAAAAATTTTCAAAACAATAAATTTAAAATGTCCTCTAACAACTGTACTGTATTGTACAAGGAATATAATGTAATACAGTCAGGAAGGTGTATCAAAGAGCATGTGTATGTTATGTTCGAGGGGCCAATGATTTTGAAGACAGCCCAGAGTTAATATTTATCTGCCACTGGCAAAATGTATTTTTTTTTGAATATGGGTTTCAATGCTGTTTCAATGCATGTGAGTTTCAAGGGCAGAGAAGTTTTAATGTTAGTCTATTTTCATTGTGAGACTGCATTGCTTTGTTTAACAGATATGTATTAGGGTTTGTGCTGTAAAATGCAAAATAAAACTTTCAAATGAAATCCTAAATCATCGCAGAAGTAAAGCAGTATGCACATTACAGTGTTTATGGTAAATGGGGCAAAATAACAAAGGAATGGGACATTGGAATGGATGCAGGGGGAGGCAAACTCAGACAGCCCCGATTGAACTATACCTCTCAGTTGTCCATATCTTTGCAGAATGAATAGATATTTGCTTCTTTTGGTTTGTTCCTCATACAATTTGTGGTTTTCTAGCAAATCATTTAGGAATGAAGTCACTAAATGACACATAGTTTCAGACATCATAACCTTCAGAAAAATGCATGCTAATGCAAGACTGTCTTAAGTTTATACAAGAGCAATGTTTAGTAGTGTTTGTATGTTCCTCCAATATATTTGGCCTTGTCCACATTTCCTGCATTAAGAGGTTGAGAGGTACGTGCAAATCACTGTAGATTAGGAATATCCAAACCTCTCAATTGTCCCCAATTTTGGCTCAAAATGTTGCTGTCCCCTAATAATCCCTCCTCCAAAATGGCAATTTTGGAAGAAAATGTGGAGGGTTTACAATTATATATAACTGTAATGATCAGAGTTATAGATTACTTTTATTTCAGAAATGCATGTAGATGCTCTTATTCTGTTAGCTGCTCAAGTTAACAATGTTAATACTAAAAAGGTGTCCCTTTTCTGACAGGTATTTTTGCATCACATTTTGGTCCATTTTTCATAAACTTGTGGTTTTCTGGCAAATTAGTGGTGAATCATTAAAGATTGAAGTTAGAAAATAATGGCAGACATTTGAGTTTCAGATTTTATACCTTTCAGAAAATTTGTACTAATGCAAGACCTACTACTGTTCTATTATCTAAGTTAATAAGAGCAATATTTAAAAATTGTCCTTATTTTTGGGCCTGTGTCCCACTTCTAGTTCTATGTATGGCTTTATCCAGATTTCTTGCTCTGAAGTTGAGAGGTATGAGTGTCAGAGCCATCACTGTCAGACAGAGACATTTCAAATTATGACATACTTATTGCACCCCACCCTCCATTGTAGTGGCTCTGGATGTGTCCAAGGAAGGCAAGGAGCAGTTATGCAGTGTAAGTGTGCAGAGTAGTCCCCCATCCAAGGTAGATCACAAATACGACCATGGCTTTTCATCTGTCCTTGATTTTGCAGAATGCTCTGGTTTTCTATCAGATTTTTATACTGTTGATTTATGCTTCTTATTATTCAGGAACTGCATGCAGTCACAGTGCCATGTTGCTCTGTTTAAGTAGCCATGGTTTAATGAACATCAGGTAAGCTTGTCGGAGATTGTAAGATGCAAGTAAGCTTTAGTAAGCATATTGTTAAAGAATTACCAGCATTGAAAGCCTTTTCGTTGTTGCCATGCAGAGAATATTTACATAACTAGATAATGTATAAGCCTTGGGTATTGAAATGCATATGACAGTATTTGTAATAAAAGGACAGGATTACAGTATTTTCAGAAGCTCATTACATTTTATTGGAGACCAGTGTCTTATAGCAGTGTCTGTGTGTTAGTACACTTAGTTGGGTGGCTTTAATGGTATATGGTAAATAAGCATTGCTACCTTACTTAAAAGCCAAGCCCTGCAACAACTAGGTAAGCTCCACACTGAAGTCAAAACACAATAGCTCTGGTGGGTAAATGTACTCTGTAGTAATCAAAAAAGGCAAATGTTTGAAATAACTACAGCTTATGTGCAAACACAATAGGTAGTGATGAAACAATGTTCTGCTAAAAATGCTTTAATTCTCCACATTGCTGAGCTGCAGATCTGTTATTATCACTGGCTACCAGGATTTCACCCACTTCAGATCAAGCAAGGTGCCGTTCAGTGCAACCTTCCCAGAACTAATTCAAGTCTGACCAGAATTATTTTGTGTGTGTGTGTGTGTGTGTGTGTGTGTGTATAAGAGGGAGGTAGCATACCCCTCAGCTGTCCAGGTTTTTGCAGAATGTCCAGATTTTTGCCCCATATTCCTCCTAAAAAGGATTGAAGTTGCTAAATAATGAGACATTTCAGTTTTAGATGTCATATCATTTAGAAAAATGCATACTAACACAAATCCTGTTACTCTTGCAATTTTCTAAGTTTATGAGAGCCATATTTATAATCTGTCCCTATTTATTTTAGGCTTTGTCCAGATTTCTTGCACTAAGGTTGAGGCCTTGAGGGGTGTGGTATGTTTGTGAGAGAGAGAAAGTGAAATGCCCAAGTTAGAGTTAGCAGGTGGAATTTATTTTCAAGTGCATTTTCAAGGAACTGTGAGTTTTAAGGGAAGCGAAGTTTACTGCTGCTCATGCCAAGTCTATTTACAATGTGCAACTGTTTTGTTTAGCAAATGGTATCTCTATTGTGGTATAAAGTTTAAAGCTATGTTAGTAGCACCACAAGTAGAATACTTGCATCTTAATGTAGAGGCTTGAGGTTCTATTCCTACAGCATGTACATTTGCATGCTGCAGTCCTGAGGATGTCCTCCTTTGGATGAGATGCCTAATAACTATGAACCTGTTTTTCAGCTTGCCATCCATTTTCTATTGCAATATACCAGCTTACCATTTTTTAATTTAACATAGGCAATTTATTCTTTGACGGCAGCAGGCACTGAATTTGTAGATGAAACACTGAAATATACAGTTGTTTTCTAGCAACAACATCTTCATTAGTTTCATACATCTTTAATGTGGAATTATTCAGATTACTTTTACTTTGGCAGAGACACTCAAACAAGTGTTGCTGTATAATACAAGGGATATAATTCAATTATATATTATAATTAATACAATCAGGTAAATCAAAACTTTTGCATGGCCCTAACAGTGTGCAAGGAGCCTATTGCTTGAAAACAGTTCAAAGGTAAGTAACCTGCCACTGGCCAGATGCATTTTCTTTGAATGTGGGTTTCAATGCTGTTTCATTGAATGTGAGTTTCAAAAGTAGAGAAGCTGTAATGCCAAGTCCGTTTTCATTTTAAGACTATTGCTTTGTTTAGGTTTAGTAAATGTCTCAGTGTTTGGGCTAATGTTTGAAATAAAACTTGTAAATTAAATCCAACTGCCTGTAATCATTGTAGAACTAAAGCATAAAACAGTATGCACACAGATTTGAACAGTGTCTACAGTAAATGGGGAGAAATAACCAAGTAATGGGACACTGGAATGACTGTGTGGGCGGGGCTTGGGGTGGGTGGACTTGGGCATGGCTGTGTTGGCAGGGGGCAGGGAGAGCTATGTGGGTTGGGCTCTGGGTTTGCACCCCCCTGCAAAAAATCCTGCGGGCTCCCTTGATGTCAGGGTAATCCTATGGGCTAGGTTTGTAAAGGCTCCAGGGCCATTAGCCTAATACACACCTATGAACCAATGAAATTGAAAATGTCATTAAACTAGAAAATTTGTGTTCCTGTGTGCCTTTTAATGGAGATATTTGACCTATAAGGTATAGCCATTTTGTTCAATGACATAAAAATATAGGGTAGAGCAGAAATCTTCATATTATTTAATCTCTATTTAAACCAAAACTTGTCATATCTTTGTCAAGGTTTTCTGCTGTCCTGATGAATATTCCTTGTACGTGCTCAGTGCTGACTGCATGTAATAGTAATATATTTTGTATAACAGAACATTAGTTGTACTTCACTGTGACCTCATTACAAAGTTCCCTATTTGTTCATTTCTAGGTAAAATCCATGTGGAGCTTTCCTCCTTAGGGCTCCACTGAAATGTGGATCTGCCCAGTCAGACTATTATGGATAACAAAAGCAATAAATACATTTGCCAAAACAGTTTTAATCACAGGAAATCAAAACTATTGTTTCCTGAAACAAACAGTTGTTTCAGAGGAAATGCTTTATTTTCTTTTCTTCTTGGACTAAAGCTCCATGCCCCTCTAATGGGTGTGACTGTGCACTCGCTTCTCACTAATTAATATAACCAGATCTGACAACACTGCATCTCACATGAGGAGAAACATACAGTTCAGTGTGATCCCAAACAAAAAAGTCATTTTATTTCTCTATTTTCAATAATTCATCCAGTGTGAGCAGCAGCTAGTTTTATATTACTTGACTTGCTGAATCATGTGACACCATCTAAATCACGTGGCACCAAGTGTAGCACTGCTATTTTCATCTTATGATTAAATTATCTTTTTGCAGACTCAAAATATATTATTTTGTGAAATCCTCAATGCAGCACTATATACAGATCTTATAAGTTGCTCTTGATATGAGCATGTTAATAATTTACCCAAGCAGAATGAAAGTGTGAATGTTATAAGACAGCGTTTCTTTTTCTTAATGAAGCTTCCTCTTAATATTGGCTGTTCTCAGTACATTTATAACTCAATCACTTCCATAGATCACATTTACCGCTGCACATATGCATCTGGCAATGAGAAATGCTGGTTAATAATGCAGGAGATCAGTCTAGTAACTGTAGCTGATTCTTTCTTCTCAGGATGGAACACATCAAATATTTATTTTCCTTGCCTGCTGTGAAGCCAGAGTTAGTATTTTCTCTTGCTTCCTTCCTGATGTTATTTATCTCTTATTTCTCAAAGCTAGTCGCTGTGTTTCTTTTGGGTGATATGAGCAAATTATTGATTTGCTGGCAACTGTTCTTATATGTGTGGCATAGTTCTCAGCTTCAGCCAAGATGAATTTGTGACTTATTGGACTTGAAAAACATCTCGCGGACTTCCATTTGCTGTCTTTCTCCACTTGATACAAGTGTGATTAGTTTTGACAACCTCCCTTGTGCAGATTAAGTGATAATGATGTTACGCTGTGATTCCATTTCTTTACAAGTGATACAGGTATATAATGATTGCATGGCTGAATTGCTGGCAAACCTGGTTAATGACTTGTTTATTCTCCTCCTCGCTTTCTTTATCTATTTCCTCCTTAAAGTAGAAAAATCTGATTAATTCATGTTACCTTGGCTTCAAACTGTTCCACAGCTGCATTGAAAGTGCTATAACATGATTTCCTCTCTCCTTTTTATTTTTTTGGAGGGAGCAGATTGTGATATTTCTTTTTATCTCTAGCATTTTTCATATTTACCCAATGGATTGAAAAGTTCCAACATTTATTTTGCTGTCTTACTCTGCATAATAACTAGTCAAGGGTCATCTTAGTACTGTATAACTGTTTCATTTCTTGTAAGGATTAATTTGGCTGTGTGCTTTATGCACATCTTTGTTCCAGGCTTTCAGCATGTCATCTACATTTTCCCTGCTCTCTCTGATTACAGAATACTGCCTCTTGCCTTTTCTTTGCCCTTAAACTGACACCCCACAGCAATGTGCACGCAAACAAAGTACTCACAGAACATTTCACAAGTTTATCTAATTACTAGCAGCTAAAACTGAAAACTGAAATAAACAAGCTGGACAAACAGATTAAGCATAGTGTTAGACAAGATCAAGAAAATTTTGAAGAAAATTTATATAAAGATATTGAGTATAATAGGAAACATTTTTATAGAGACATAAGATGTGGAAGGAGTAAAGATACCCACATTGGTAAACTGTGTGCAGACTCTAAAATTTATTCTTAGACACAACAGATTATATATATATTTACAAAATCTTATGCAAAACAGTTTGGCTCCACAAAAGGGATGGTAAGTTGTCCTAGTGACGTCCAGGTAACCCCAGATACTGGAATCAAGTTAGATTATATTGAAAAAGAACTGTGCTACCTGGATCCAAACAAAGCACAGGTAGGAGCTGGAATAAGTAACAATGACCTGAGAACACTTCAGCAAGAACTTACACTGTCATTATATCTATTATTCACTAGGTCATATAAATATGGGGAGATTTCTCAAGATTGGAGACATGCACTTATTAAACCTGTCTTTAAGGGAAAGGGAAGTAAGGCAAACCCAGAATCATATAGACCCTTAAGTCTACTTTCATGTTGTGGAAAAATAATGGAGAAGGTAATACTGGATAAGTTATTGTCAGAACTGGATAGGTTGGGACTTGAAACCATATATCAGCATGCATATGTTGAAAATAGATCTATTACCATCTGTAACATGATGTTCTATAACAATATAATAGCTATGAATGAAAAATTGTGCTGTGATGTGATTTATATAGATTTAACTTCAGCATTTGACAGGGTCATACACAAAACAATGATTAATAAATTAGTACAAATAGGTATTGATGTACTGTTGATAAGATGGATCGCTGCATGGCTTACAAATAGGACATGGCAAGTATCACACACCAACTGCACAGGTGAAATCCTTGGTTACAGTCAAGGTGTCCCACAGGGCTCTGTACTAGGCCCTTACTTGTTTAGATTGCATCTTTCGGACCTTACTTTTTCATCTGAGGTGTTTTACAGTTTATATGCTGACGACCTGAAATTGGGTAAACTGATTACAAGTGTTACAGATAAGGCATGTCTGCAAAATAATTTGATTAAATTGGCCATTTGGACACAGGAGAATAATATGTTGATAAATACATCAAAAACTAAGCATATAAGATTTGGGAGACATGAACTGAAAGGTGAATATTTAATACAGCGCACAGTGATTGAAACTGTAGTCTCATTTAAGGACCTGGGTATATGGGTAGATTCAGCTATGAGTTTTTCTAATCATATCAGCCAATTGGGTAATGATAGTTATAGAACTATAGGTAGGTTGTATAAAAAGATTTATAAAGTCTAGGAAATCAAATATAATGAAGTCATTGTTTGTTAGTAACATTAGACCCAAACTTTAGTATGGATTTTATGGAAACCCTATAAGAAAACAAGCATGAATAAACTGGAAAGAGTACAGCGGAAATATACCAAGGGCATCCATGGATGTAAAAATCTAAGTTATTATGAAAGACTAAAATATCTGAACTTGTACAGTGTCTCTTACAGATATTTTAAGAGGAGATATTATTCAGGTATATAGGGCATTTAGGTACAACTACCTCTGGGAATGTTTGGGGTTATCAAAAAGTACTAGAGAATCATCAGATAACCTATGTAGAAGATTCTATAGGAATGAGAAGTGCACTAATTGGTTCTCTGATAGAGTAGCTGATGCTTGGAACAGACTACCAAATTACATTAAAGCAAGTAGTTTAGGTATTTTTAAGAACAACCTGGACATTTATTATGGGAACAAGTGTTTTAGTATATTGGCAAGCTAGAAGGGCATTAATGCCCATACTTGAAACATTTGTATGTATGTATGTATGTATGTATGTATGTAAAACTAACTTACATGTGCCTGTGTTTTTCACACTGATTTGCCAACTGCTCAAATTAGCCTACAAAAAACTTCCGTAAAGTACATTTGTGTTAGTAATTTGCCACAAATGTAGATGTTCAGTTAGATGTACTGTTGCAATCCTCACTTTTGGGATTCTTTCCTGCAGGTAGCCCAGCTGGCCAGCCTGACTTCTAGAGCTCCACATTCCTCCAAAGGTTATGGCCAAGACCCTGTCACTGCTAAAAATGACACCAGTAGTATAAGAGATATATTGGCTGACACCATCTCAGATCTTTATTTTGCTGGTTAAAACCCAGTAGAAGATTCCTGCACCAAAGCCCTAGTGTAACAAGTAATAACAGCCCTCTGGTCCAAGTCCAGGACACGTCCATCTGAGAGTCCCCTTTCTTCTTCTCCAGGTAGTATGCTCGGGTCAAAGAGTGAGGGAGAGCTGGTGGGGAAGTAATAGAGAAGGTGTAGATAATAAGACTAGGGTGTCATCCCAACCCCACTATAAAGAATACTGAATAAGTGTGAGACTAGAAGGGCGTAGGTGGAGAGGTGGGTAGCTGGACTGTAATAGTGAATCTGTTTCAGCATCTACATTTATGGTAATTGCTTAACACAACTGTACTATGTTCTTTGTAGTATTCACTGTTGCAGTCCTCACTTTTAAGAATAATCCCAAAGCAGACATAAGTAGGGTAGATTAGATAATATCCTGCATGATAACACAGGCAGATCCTTTCCTGGCCTTGGAAGCTACCCCTAGACACTAGTGTCTAGAAAGGGTGTGAACAGTAGTCTTAGCTGCTGCTTCCAGAATAATGTGTATGGTAATCCCTCTAAGGATGTCTGTGGTGGATGTAATGGCTCCAGTGACGTGGGACCTGATTGTCCTGGAATGGATTTGCCATGAGCTGTATAAAAGTGTGGAATGCACTGAATGAGCCATTTAGTAAGTGTTTGCTTATTTACTGGCTTCCCTTCTTCCCCTTTTGCTAAGGAAACAAATAGGTGATCAGTCTTTCTGAAATCATTTGTTCTGTGCAAATAACATCTCAGCTTCTGTGCACATTCAGGGAATGAAGTGTTCCCTTTCCATTGTTGTATGGATTAGGAAAGAAAACTGACAAGTGAATGTCTTTGTTCAGCGATAGCTCTGAGATCACCTTAGGAATAAAAGGAGGGTTTGTATGAAGGGATACCCTATCCTATTGAAATATGAAGAATTATTCTCTTTATGCTAAATCCTGAAGTGCTGAGATTCTTGTGGAGGTGACAGCCATCAAAAACAGCAACTTTCAAGATGCACTTGTGTAAGGACTCTACACATTACTCAATTCAAAAGACTGCTCATTTCCTCTTTAAGAAAATCAAAGGTACGTCTTCCTTGTGGTATAAAATCCACCTTAAAGCACTTTCTCTCTTCTTTGTTTCATACAGGATCTTGAAGGTATCCTTTGGCTTGCATTCAAAGCCTCAAAGGATCCAGTCTTGTGTGACCTACTACACATCTGCAAAACAAAGAACACTAAATACTCATTCAAAGGAACTAAGTTTCACTGCAACATAAATAGATTTGCTGATGGGATAACTTTCTTAAATAATCCCTTTTATGGACTAGACTTCCCATCGATGTAAAACAAAGTATCAACCTGACCCTCTTTAAGACTAGCCTGGAAAATGGATGGGAAATTAACTTCAGTCCCTGGTTTGGCTTGTCAAATCCTCTTTGAAAGGAGACAAACTTGGGTAATAATTATTCATGTTGAAGGGTACTGACAAATGGGGTCTTGAGGTTTGGTTACAAATGATCTACCTGATGAACAGCTTAGTATGACCCTATAAAAATTTGAGAGGGTCAGAAACATCTAGTTCAAAGGTTGTCAGGGCCAACTTCTGTAAAACCATACATAAGATCTCATTAAGGAGGGACTTCTTTTCTTGGATGTCTAAGATGCATGACCCCTTTGAGAAATTGATTCACAGAAGGCCTTGTGTAGAATGGGAGTCCATTGATGGGCAGGCTAAAATAGCAGAAGCCTTCACTTCAATGGATGCATAAGACAAGACAGCTTTGTAAAGGTTTGAGAGGGATTATAGAACCATAGCCACTTTAGCCTTGTCTGATTCTAGTTTTCCTGATAGGCACAAGAAGGAGAATCTTTTGTTTTGGTCCCCCTTGGGACATAATTTCACCAGCTAGCCCCTGTGCCTCACATCCATGCCAGGTCTACCAGTTTATCTCGTACCCCTAGATTTGCTGCAGTATTGATGTGGCCCATTTTAGATGCTAGGGGTATGCTGGGGGCTCAGCCTTCTTTGCATCTGAATTGGGAGAGTTTTTTATATGCCCTACCCACTCTCTGCTCTGGCTCCCATGCTCGCCAATTAAATCCAAGGGCAACTCCCCTCTTTGGACCACTTCTCCCTTAAGGAAGCATCATTGACAAATGCCTTCCCACCTGGGACAGGCACACATATCTCTCCATGCTGCTCTGTCAGTCTCCTGAGCCACTAAATGAACCCAGATAGACGACTCTAGTCAGGGCTTTAACCATCTATGCCACCAGAGCAGCCAGAGGGAGAATCTTTTCCAGTTAGCTCTGTAGGATTTCCTTGTATTTTGTTTCCTATCCTCCCTCATGAGCTTCAGCATGTCATCAGAATACCTGTGACTCCCTGCAAATAGTATGAAAACATCCAAGCTGTCAACCTTAGAGTGGCCATTTTGGAGTGCTGGAGAAACCCTTTGTTTTGAGTCAGATGATGCTTACACTAAAGTCACACTTTCCATTTTTTAGTGTCTGGCAGTGTAAGAGAGGAAACCAGTGTTGTCATGGCTGAAAGGGGACTTCTAGAACTGACTTTGGCCTTTCCTGTTTGATTTTTAGCAGCATGCTAGAGATCAAGGGTATGGGAGGGAATGTGTAAAGAAGTAAAGCTATCCTTTTCAGGGAGAAATAATCTATTCTCCAAGCTTCTGGAGTTGTTGTCATATAGCAGAACTGTCTCAGCTGCCTGTTCAGTCATGATGCAAACAGATTTGCTTCTAGAACACCTCACAACCTGATCAGAATCAGAAAAGGATCCCCATTCAACAGCTATTTGTGAGGGTCTATTTGAGATATGTTTACTCTGTCTGCTAGTACAGCTTGATGAAAGGGGATGTAAACTGCTGTCAGGACAGCATTGCCAACTTGCACAAAATTTATGAATGAGTTCCATATTGTTGTTGCTGTATCACATCATAGTGGCTGGCATTGTCTGTCAAAATCTGTAGGACCTCATCCTTGAACATGCGTCTGAAATCCTTCAATGCTAGGATGATCAACTTCAACTCTTTTATATTTATATGCTTTTGTTCATCTTGCCATCCCATGTTCCTTGAACTCAGTGAATGCTTATATGGGTCCCCCAGACTGGACCTGAGGAGACTGTGGCGAAGGCCATTGTGGGATGGAGTGATTTGAAAGGCAACCCCCCCCCCCCAAATGAGTTGGCATCCTGCTAACTACCATGAGTTCCCCTTTCTGATGCAAGGGAGAATAGGGATGCTGGTCCCTATGGAATTATGTGCTGGCACCATGTGCTTCTTAGGTACCACTTAAACATTCTTATGTGTAGGCAGCTATTGGCACCATTAGGGTGCCAGATGTCAAGTAACCCACCTGTCTGAGGATCTCCCTTACTGATGTTGCTTCCCACTGCAAAATTGCTTTGAAAGTTTATGGTCAGGTGAAAGACTTTGTCATTTAGGAGGAAGCCTGGGTAAAGGATCAAATTTGTTTTGTTTATGTTGATGGTGAGACCCAGATCCTTGAAGCAATTCAGGTAAATTCCAAAACCTTGACTATTCCCTGCCTTGATTTCACAAGGATGAGACAGTCATCTAGCTAAGACTAAATACTAGTGTCCTTTGTCCTTCAGTATGCAATCACTGGAGCCAGGGATATAGTGAGAACACTGAGTGCAGCAGACAAGCCAAAGGGCAATGTTGTTAATTGGAAGTGCTTTCCCTCTGCAGCAAACCTGAAAAGCAGTTTTTTAGCTATGTGGAAGAGAAGATATATATCTTTTAGGTCTAATGTGATCATGAAGGCTGGGGTCTCCTTAAGCGTAGCAGGTTTTGGAGAATTAACATTCTGAACTTTGGCACAATGAAAACTTGTTTAAGTGTAACAGGTCTCAATGACTCTCCATGTACCTCCCTTTCTTGGAACTAGAACAAAAAAAAAAAACTTGAGTAAAAACCTTGTCCTTCCTATCAAGAGTAGTGGCCCCTAAATATTGAATTATTTTGATGGCCACAGGACCAATATCTAACTGATCCTTTAGAACTGGGGGATGCCTCTGCATTTGGGGATTTTGAAGAAATGTATTTTGTAATCTTTGTGAAGAATACTTAGGTTCCATTAGTTCTGGCTGGTGAGTCTCATTTTTTTTTTACAAAGAAGGCTAAGCACCCTCTAGCTGTTTCTCTGAGAGAAAGGAGGGTGAGTTGGGGTGGTCCTATGGAATGAAGAGGTGCATCCTAGGTGAGTTACAGCTGATCCATTGGCATCACAACCCTGATGACCTCATGAATTCTCCTTGGGTTTTGTTTTCCATTCTCTTTTGAACTTTCCCTTTTCCCTGCTTGTCATACTTGTTTTTTGTCTTGTTTAGGATATAAGGACCAACATTTGGCTGGCTGCTGAATTTAGAAGCGTGGTCTTGAAGAAGCTGTTTGGATGACTGCATAGCCTTCCTTTTTCCTCCATTCTCTTGAAATCTCCTTCAACAGAGGTCCAGTGGGGTGATTCTTGTCTAAGTGAGCCTTAAAGGCCTCAAGTTTTACACGGTACCGAAGAAGTGAGTCCTCAGTCAAATATGACTCCAAATCAGACTATGTTGCCCTGTGTGATACATCCACAGCACCATAACTACATTTCTTGTAGTGCTTGGCAGCCTGAGATGATAGGTCACAGATTTCAAGCACCTCCTCTTTTCACATCTGTGTCCTATATCCACTGTCTTAGCCATCATCTTTTCCAGTATGAATTTCGAAAAGGAAAGAGTGTGAGGCTGGCAGTTTAAGGGTCTGAAAGATAGGGTAGCAGAAGTGTAAAACATTTTCCAAACATTTGCCAAGTGTCTCTCCCTGTCATTGGGAATATGATTCCTGGATGAAGCTGCAAATGATCCCTTGCTAGAATCCATGAACACTACAGTTGGATCAACCAGATGATTTTTTATAAAGAAATATGTGAGAAAACGACCCTGGAGAAGCAGTCAGGGGTTCCTTGGAGCATGGGGAGTGTGTCTGGCTCCACAGATGCATTGATGAATACATCCTGCATGGGCAGCCATGACTGGAGGAACAGCAAGTGTTTTAGGCTCAAGAATGCTCACAACAGCTCTGTATCTGATCTAGGTTTCTGAGTATTCTTAACTTCCCACTGGAACTCCTTCATCATTTTATGAAGAGTGCCCCCAAAGAAATCCTGTGATTGAGAATCAGAGGAGAAAGTGTCCTCAATGATGTTTCATATGCAGAAGCAGCAGCATAGAGAATTTGGCCAAATGAGACAGTTTGTCTGCTTCAGAATCCTAAACTTGAAGTTCCACCTTTCTCTTTTTAGAAGAGGCCATAGACACCTCTGGTATTTCTGGTTTTGGCCATTTGGACTTCAGAAAGGAAATAAGATCATGAGCCAGCTGGACAAGTTGATTGGTAGAAACCTGGGAAGAAAGTGGGAACTGAGGCACTATCCACTCTAGATTGAAACAAACTGGCTGGCTGTGGTTTCATCCTCAGTGCTTTGGGCACTGTGGTTTCACATACAACTACACTAGAGGCCTAAGGCCACAAGAGAAAGATCAGCACCTCAGTCTGGTCTCCAGGAAGTGTTTTGCAAACCAGTACCTGGGGTATCCTTCCTTCCCCTTCAGTAATAAGAATATAAGCCTCCAACACCAAAGGGCCATTGGTTTCAGGAGGTACAGCTGAGTCACTGCTCCAGAAGACTTGTGAGATACCAGAGCCTATGAACTAGTTGTTCTAATGGCCTTAGCCTAAACCATCTTGAGGGTGGGGGCTGAAAAAGTATCTTTTAGTGTCTAAAATCTCCAAACCAAGGGAAACCAGAATCATCTGTCATGAGATCCACTGTCTTCTGGAACTTCTCTTGTCTCTTGTCAGAACGTTTCTTCTTAAACAGGAGGATCCCAAAGGCCTTGGCTGATACCATGGTGGCTTAGAACCAGGGACACACCCTTTTGTTTGGCTGCAGACTCCTGCAGAAGCTATCTTCTTTTACAAATTGTCCTTGGGGTGAAATTAGCACTATATAGGAAAGATTCCACATTGTTGTCTGAGCCAAGGCAAAAGTGGCACATAATATAGGAATCTTTGTGTGGAATCAGTTTCCTCACAAAGATTTCAGTGTCACATTTAGAATCAGAATCAGTGATTAACTGAAATGGTTACTATTTTCAAGACAAGAAAAGAAAAAAATCCCCTGTGGGGTACTTATCTAGCTTCTGGACATGTTGTTTGCAATGTTTCACAGCTAGAAAGATCTCAAGATGGCATTGGACCTCTTATATCTCCATCATTCTTCCATAGTATTGAGATGATGCTGACCAAGGCCCTGGGTAAGGCAAAGCCCTAGAAGTGTAGTCAGACAGATGGGCTATCTGCTGATAAATATCCCAAAAGTGTAGACTGTAACAGTGAATATGGAGATGAACACCCTTCATCTTCTGCTTTGCAGTTCAGGGCTCCTTCCAAGTCCTACTAAAATCAATGCCATGACTTTTGCAAGCTTGCTTTCTGACGCTAACACTCACCTTCTGAAACTGGCAAC
The DNA here is from genome assembly GCF_019279795.1 of Protopterus annectens. Taxonomy (NCBI): domain Eukaryota; kingdom Metazoa; phylum Chordata; order Ceratodontiformes; family Protopteridae; genus Protopterus; species Protopterus annectens. The sequence continues at coordinate 1,596,713,496 of NC_056731.1, forward strand.
CATTGTTAGTACTGCATTTAAAACTGTTGATGCATTTAAATACCTTGTAGGGTTTATCAGCACTATCTACAGTTCTCAACATTTTAGTGTCACCTGCAAAATAAATGCCTTCTGTAGAACTATACAGATGGAAACATTTCCTAAATGTAGAGAAGAAGAAACAGGGTAGCCTCTACCTTACTAATCCTATGTTTCAATTTGAGGCTGGTGTTCTTAACAATATGACTGCTTATATTATTGACAAAATTAACATTTTCCTGTAAGAATTGTGCTTGCTTATACTGAACTTCCCATAGACATTCCATTACTGCCATGGTCTTTGAAACTTGGTTTGGCTTGAGCTAAACTGCAAAATTAAATTTGCACAGCTTACACAAACCCAAAAAGCCATATTTTCATTCAAATGCCCATCAGTGACCCCTTTACTTAAATGGAGCACAGCCTCCACCTACTAGACATTTTAAGGACCTACAACCAGCACACTGATACTTTATTCTCAGTGTTTGTATCTAAAATATGAATCGAGTTTCAAGGTGGTCATCGAACTCACAAATGTATGAAACTCTTCAAGGAAGCCCATAGCAGTTACTGGAATGGCGGCAAACACTGCAGCTTGGAATTATGTGAGTCTTGTGATAATCCTTCTCTCTCTTTATGTGTATGATCTCCAGGTTACTGTCTGCAAAATATTACTTCTAAAAACTTTACCCCAATTCACTGTTGTAATAGCACCACTGAACCCCTGGACTTTTAAAGCTCTCACCTTCACAACTAGATTATCTTAATAGCACTTTCCTGTTTTCTACATGTACAGCTTTACCATTTACTAAATATGTTTACTGCAGCCTTATGATACCCAAATGTATTATATTCAGAATAATTTCTACTTTCTGTCACTGCCTGTTTATCAGTCTTATAAGTTCCCACCGGCTTTGATTCAAACTGTCATATAACCCTTGCTATAGTCTCACCAGGCCTTATAAGACTAATAAATTCCTTCTGACTTTGATTCAAATTCTCATGTGACCTGTACTTTTCCCTATCACACACAATTCCATCCTTATACAATTCTGTGAATGACCTACACTAGCTATGATTCAAGACCCTTAGCTTAATTTGATCTTTAAATATTCTTCACCCTACCCTTTAATTTCTATGATGCTTATTTTCTTGTTTTTATCAAGTCTTGAGTCCTTTATACACATACTTATATTTACATTTGGCCTGATCATGATCTCAAACATACTTACAATACTTCTGTGATGATGCCCAGTGTGAAATGCACATGGAGTTATAGTACTTAAATATGCATCACTAATATTAAATGTACCAAATATGTCAGGGACAGTGGTTATGGGCCTTTAAGCCCATAGTGCTGTCACCAATTATGCATGCAGTGGAATGATTAACCTTAAGACCTTACAGTGAATGTGCACTACTTCCTCAGGCTATAATGAATATCTGTCATGCCCAAATACCCAAACTATAATGAATACCTATCATGCCCAAATACCCAAATAAGCTTTACACTGTACAGCTGCAGAACCGGGTTATAGTCACTGCTACAAATGGATTTCATCTACCTTTGTCTGAGGCCTGATTTTTTTAATGCAATCTTACCAATAGCAACTGATACTTAACCAAACTGTTTTGTATTTTTTTCATGCACAAACCTCCCCCACGCAAATACTTCTGAGGAAGGAATGTTACTACCTGTCCAGTGATAGTACTTATTTTATGCAATCTAATACCACATTCTCAGTTACTAAAATCTCTTCCAATGGGCCAACTAATATATTATTGCAACCTGTAAAAATACAATATATCTTCAGAATGAGTATATGCCAACAGTCACACAGATATATAGAGGTTACTCTCCATAAACCAATAAGTAAGACACAGGCTTTTACAAATGAATAAATAAATATAGCTTGCTTGACTAGCTAATGGGTTACTGCATCCACATGGTGCCCCACCATTTGGGTATAACCTGGCTTAACAGTGAGCATTTTCCCAAAAGCTTGCAATACTGCTCAGATTTTTGGGGTAAGGGATAGATACAGTGACAGTGCTGCCTCATCTACTTGTGTCAGACCAAACCTCACTGTGAAAGTCAACTACAAGTTCTTTCTGGATTCCCTCCTCTAACTCACTGCAAATTCTGACTACCAAATATTGTTTGTCATGATAGGAGTTCATCATATTAACATTGTAAGTTTTATATTTCTGCCCTTTCCTAACAACTCTACCACATGATTAACATTACTTACCTTCCTAGTGAAAGCACCTTCACATGCTGCTTGAAGTTTATTTTGCCAAACAGGAATAAGCACCATTACCTTTCGTGCAACAGTATATTCTTGGGGTCTCACTGCCCAATAATACCAAAACTTTTGTTGCTGTTATGTTTGTGCTAGGTGCTTCCATGTCACCCCTATGAGCACTCTAAACATATTCCTGCAATTCATTATTTACCCTTTAACAGACTCTGCAGAAATCACTTCACACTTTCACTTATCACAGATTACGTCTAGACACCTTTTCATTTAATGAGTATAAAGTAGCACAAACAAAGAAAAAAAATGTTGATTCTTGGAGCACCTTCCTATTTGTAGAAATGAAGTGAGGAAGGTATTTGTCCCATTCCCACTTAAACTACTATGCAGATGATCTTAGCATGGTTTTAAGAATTAAGTTAAATCTCTCCATCAAACCGTTTGCATGCAGATAGTAGAGGGTAATTTTAACTGACTTACACACAACACTTCCAAAAATGAGTTAGAAGGCCTGAAATAAAGTTACCCCATCTCTACATCAGTATTTCTATTGGAAATTCTACACTGTTGAGCATTTCTTATAGACATTTGCCACCTTTTCTGCCTCAATAGAGGAAGAGCCACACTTTCAGGATACATAGTAGCATAATTCATCACAACAACCAAGGTTTAACTGTTAGTTGGAATGCCTGGGAGTAGCACAAAGACCACTATATCCATGGTTAATTCTGAAATGTTCTTCAGTAGTGGATAAAGACTGCACTAGACCATCCCAAACTGGCTGCTAGGTAAACCCAACCCAGTAGTTGTGCCATACTCACTAAAGAGAAGTCACCTTTTTTACCCATTTCTTCAGCTGAGGTACACTCCCAGTTTGTCAACCAGATCTTCAAATCCTCAGGCAAAGTACTGAGTGTTTGTCCCTATATGAAAAGATCTGACAGCATTTCAAAACTAGCAGCCCAGCATATTATTTGTATTTGTTTATCCTTCATTGACAAGATTAGTCCTACTAGGCATGTAGCCTCTTTTCAGGGGTGAGTAAAGGAGGCATCCATACTGACTAGGGGAAATTTGGCCAGGACACTAAGGAACTTCTCCTGCTCTTGAGTTTCACTTCCTGTGATGTGCCATAGGGTGGCTGAGAAGGAGAGTGGAGAACAAATAGAGCCAGTTTCTGTATCCTGTGGAATAGAACCTGTACAAGTAGCAAAAGTGAATGATGGTGGTTTTCCAATGGAGAAACTGGCTGAACCAATGAATGAAAGTGATTCATCTTAATCATAGGCTCTATAATAGAGCCAGATTGTAGAGAACTCTGGCTTGAATGAACAGTCATTTAATTTGATGAAATATCCATTTCTAAGGGAACATCAGAGTTAAAGGTTATACTGAACGTGGTAGTTAAGTTTGCACTTAACAAATGGAGTAGAAAAACTTGCCTGCACTGTAAATGCAAATGGCAAAAGCTTATGCTCAAATATTGTAGGTTGACAAGGGTTTAGACCCCCCAAAAACTTTCAAAGTGGCAAGTTACGTATTGTGTGAATGTCTTCAAAGAATGGATCTCCTTTAAATAGGTATGACGTTTTGATAATGTTGTGCTATTAAGTATTTCAGTTACTCATTTCAAGCATTTATTTATACAGACAAAAACACTTTCTGTGATATCACCTTGGATAAATTTGTAAAAGCAAAGATGTTTTTAAACAAGTATGATTTAATAATGAGTTATGTATACCTTGGGGTCAGTCTGAAGTTATAGGATTGAACTTGGCTGTAAATATTTTTTTTATTCCCCTTTGCATCATCCTATGCCACCCTACCCCAAGGCCCCACATCTGTCTATCTGGTCAACTATTATTCTCTTTATCACCTCCATGGACTTCCTCCATGTAGGCTAGGCCTGACATGGATCCTAAGAGTGTCTTGGGGGATTTGGCCATCTCATCATCTACCAGGAGAATTTGTATTTAATGCTCTGTGCATCAAAGGTGGGTGTGCTGCCTGCTGAGTCACTAACACCAACAGCTCACTCAACTAATGACAACATGTACTTATTTCTACATTATAATCACTGACACTGTTTTCTGTTTTTTCCTTATGTTCTCCAAACATTTTTCTGTAAGGTTCAAGTGTGATTTTAAGTCAAAAGAGACTACATTTTACTTTACTGTAGTCAACACAGTCAGAATCCGGTATCTTACTAATAGCATGCATAGCTTTATCCATGAGCAGACAAATTAAAAATCTTTGCCACTGAGATTATACACTCTTTCAAATGCACATAAAAGACTAGAAAAGTTGCCTCCCAATTTATACTGAGGAAATAATTTAATACTGACCTCGACTTCTATGGCTGAGTTTTTTCCTGTTATGCATGTGCACTTAGTAAAATATCATAAGGTTCCACTCATTCAGCCATGTCTTATCTCTACCTTGTGCCATGGCCAGTCCATGCTGACACTTGCTTTCCTCATCTGCAGTATCATGCTCTCAGTTCATTTCCTTCTGTACAGCTTCAAAATATTTTTTTCTTGTCTGCCTCAACCATCCGGTATGTTTTCTCCAGCTTTAGTATGTTAAATTCAAGCTGCACTTTAAAAACATCTGAGGAAATATTAAATAGTCAGTTAGATGCATACATACATTCCCTGTCAGTCTCTGTGCCCAATGGACTGCACTTTGACTGCACACATGGCATCTATTAAGTCATCCTTATTCATACCAGAATGTTGAAGTTCTTCTGAATTGCATTTTTTAACTACTTTTTGTAACTGAAATGTGGAATATTTTTCAGAACTCATTGTATCTGTTTCTTAAGTACTCTAACTTAAAATGATTTTTCAGAACTCATTTTATCTGTTTCTTAAGTGCTCTTAACTTAAAATGATTTCTCTATCATGCTCTGACTTTATTTTCTCCTGTGCAGTATGGCACAGAAACCTGGGTAGTGAAGGCAGAGCAGTTGAAGAAGCTAGAGGTGATGGAGATAAAGTGCCTGAGATGAGTGGAAGAATGCACATTATGGGACAGGCTAAGGAATAATGACACCAGTAGCTCAAATTTTAGAGAAGGTCAAAAAGAACAGTTTGCAGTGGTTCTGGCATATGTGCAAGAAAGCAGAAGAAGATTTATGAAAGAGAGGAAGACGGCAAGAGGAAATAAGGAACTACATCAATGAGATGGATGGACTTGCGACAATCAGACATGACTGTTGAAGAAGGTAGGTGAGTGAAACTGAATTGAGAGAGATGGTGACAGTTTATGGAACACCCCATCCCCATGTAGAAAATGGGAAAAAGTGTGTTCATAGGTTCATAGGTTCATAGGTTTATACTAGGCTATCTGCCCTAAGGCATTTATAAGCCTAGCCCAAATTTTTGTGGCTTACGCCACCCCTTATATGAAAAAATACTGTGCCCATTTGTTTGTTGTGCCTCTGTCCAGCAGTGACACAGAGATGATTCCTGGGGTAAACCTACGATCTCCCATCCACAGGTCAAGATTTCTCTTGAACAGAGCCAGCGAGGTGCTCTGCCTCACATGGACCGGATTTTATTCCACAGCATAGGGAGTCTCTGAGTGATAAATCTATCCCTCCAGCACATCCTATTTATATCCATGCTAAGGTTTAAGTCGCTTGCTCTAGTGGTTTTGGTGGATTTAGATTTTTGAGGTGGAGCATGTCCATTAATTCGGGTTGGACATGGCCTTGTATGTCAGGCACATGTCACCTCTGAGCAGACGGTATGTGACTGAATAGAGCTGGAGTTTCTTCAATCTGGCAGCATATGACAGATTTTGGAGTCCCTTTATCCTTTTGGTGAGGAACTTTTGGGGTCTCTCCAATTGCTGCAGATGTTGGGTGAGATACATCCCGAATGGGGCATTGTACTTGATCATTGGTCTGATAAGTGAAGAGTACAGGGGAACAATGACCTCACTAGATCTGGATGTGAATCCCTTCATGATCAGGTGGGCAATGTAGAAGGTCTTTCTAACCACTTTAGTAATGTGAGTGTCAAAAGAAAGGCCACTGTCAACCTGGGTCCCCAGGTCCCTGATAACCTCTTCTGTGCTTAGTGGATTGCCACCTATATGGTAGCTTGGGGTTACCTTGTTTTTCCCGAAGGGTATAACTATACATTTTTTGGCGTTTAACTTCAGGCCATGGCTCTGGCACCAGCTATCTGTTTCCGTGAGTCCCTTCTGAAGGATATCCGTGTCCGATGCACTTTCCACTATGGCGCCCAGTTTGCAGTCATCTGCAAACTTTGTCAGCCAAAGTCCTCCCATGTAGGCCTGTACTTTTGAGAAGTAGATGCCGAACAATAGGGGGCCAAGGACCGAGCCCTGTGGGACACCACTTGTGACTGGCTTGGAGTCTGACATAGTGCCAGCAACTCTAACCCTGTGGGTTCTGTCCTTAAGCCAGTTTGCAACCCATCTTGTGACATATGGGTTTACATTTAAGCTGGTAAGTTTTTCTACAATACCCGAGTGGGGTATTGTGTCAAAAGCCTTTGCAAGGTCAAGGTAGGCTGTATGGACTGCCTTTCCCTCATCAATGGCCTTGGTGACTGTTTCGAAGAAGTCGACCAAGTTCAAAAGGCATGATCTTCCCTTGACGAAGCCAAACTGGGTCAGGTCCAATGTCTGCAAGTCCCCTATATCTTTGTTTATGAGCTCCATTATGATCCTCTCCATAGCTTTGCAGACTAGACTTGTTAAGCTTATGGGGCAGTAATTACCAGGGTCTGTAGAGGCACCGCCTTTGTGGAGTGGGACCACAGTTGCCGTACGCCACTCCTTGGGCCCGTATCCTGTGGTCAGGCTGAGATTAATCAGCTGCCTTATGTGCAGGTTTAATTCCTCATTTAGCTCGTGTAGCACACAGCCGGGGACACCATCCGGTCCAATTGATGCTGTGTTTTTAGCTTTAGGGAGTGCTGCTTTCACCTGCGCATTTGAGATGTCTGGGAGGCTACACTCCGCTGGGATAGTTATCTCTCCTTTAGGGGGGGTGAGGGGGGTGAAGTTTGCACTGAACCTGTCTGCCAGTATGTTGGCAATGTCTGTGGGTTCAGTGATTTTTGTATCATTTTGGACTAATTCTGAGCATATCTGGGAGTTTCCACCCAGGTTCCTAACATAGCTGAAAAAAGCCTTATGATTGTCCTTTGAATCCATGGCAATTTTTCTCTCAAAATTGGCCTTAGTTGATTTTATAAGTGCTCGTATTTTTTTACTAATAATGATCAGGGGTGACTTCCCTTTTATGTTGATGATGATGATGATGAGGTGGAGGAGGATATTTACACTGAATCAACAGTGTGAACACAGTTTAACAGTGATGGAAGTGGGGTTGTTTGTTTCATGTATGTAAAATGTGTCGAAAGTATTACTTTGGTAGGAATTCATTTACTTGGTTTAAGTGAAACTTTTGAGGTATATATAATCAAAAGAGGGTAATTTGGGTTGCGGGTAGTCTGTATATGAGAGCCACTGATTTGTTGTAACTAAGTCAGAGTTAAACAGCCATGGGTTAGAGGAATGCATACGTGAATGAAACTCCATATTATAATTAAAGCTAACACTATACTAGTGAGTGTAGTCAGAAAAGTTTACATTACTTACAGTACTGTAAAATTATACAACTTCACTAGGCAAACTAGTTAAGTTTTAGACATACTGAAACTTATAGTAATTATAAAGTGTAATATTTACTACAATCTGGGCAAACTGTATGAGTTTACAAGGTTAGTGAACATTATATTATTCTTATAATAATGTGGGAGTAGTAATGGAAACAATTATAAAATACTCTTTCTGTTAAAGTGCAAAACAGTTTAGTTCCAAAATCATACATTGTTGGGCAGTTCCTGGTATTTCCTGGAAAAGTATCCCTGAGTTTGGGGTCCAGGACAGAGAAAACCTGATGTGACATAGTGAGAGAGTTCCCTGTTCTTTACAGTATAGGAGAACAGCAGACAGAGAGCAGTTACAGGATATAGGTTTTACTGAAAGTTTGCAAGGAGAGGAATGAGCAAGTAATATTACTGAGAGTTTTGCAAATTAGTGCGAGGAAGAAGTCAGTACATTGTTTCAAATGAAGTCTTTGAGTGTGCTTGAACATTGTACTGTAGTGTCCAGAGGGTGGCAGAGAAAGATGAATGGACAATTCCTGTTTGAAACGGTTTGCGGATTATAAAGTTTTTTTCTCTGAAGTGCATGCCAATACAGAACCTCTATTCTAGTGGCAATTGAAAGATGCCCTTGCCTATTAGCAGGCCTACCCTTGGGTATGCAGAATATGGTTAGCTTACAATATCCTTGGAGAGCTCTATTAATTTATTTGGATTTCATTAGGTTTTGTGATTTCTTCTGGTTAATGAAGGGTCATGAGTGAGGCAAAGGGATTTATAGATGATAAATATTTAATTTTATAAATTTTAAACTAAAATTTTGGAGTGGTTTTAGAAGGGTTCTTATCCTAGTGGGTGTGCAGTAAAATGTGCATTTTATTTTGCTAATATTCAGTAACAGTATTTTTCCTGTTCAGCCTGGTGCCAAGTTTTTAAAGTCAGACTGACGTTTTTTACAGTGGGTTCATAAAGAAAAGATGATTTAAAATTAACAAAATTATTTGCATAGGGAAGGAGGATGAATAAATGGAAATCAAATAAGAGATGATGCTAAACAAAGCAAATAGGTGAACACCAGATAAAACAGTTATAGATGAAGATAGATCTTTTCACACTTTAATTCTGAATGTTTGTGAGGAGAGCTAACTCTGGAACTATTAAATAGTGGGGACACCCTATCTAAGTAAGTATAAGGTATACTAACAGTAAGCTGTGGGCAAACTGTATAAAAGGCAATAATTAGATTGATAAAAAGAATTCTGGTTGCCATAACTTTTTCTTATTTAGTTTAGTAAGATTTTGGGTGAAAATTACAGTCTTTTTGAGGATTGTTGGATTTATTCTCAAAATAAATTAAATATTTTGCCTTCTAATAACATCTCTGACTGAGTTTTATGTAGTTATATTTTTCTCTAGATGGACTAGGCAGAGTCTCTGAAATGTTGTAGGAGATTTTGTCATTCATGACTCCCTGCTACTTTATTGAATTCAATAGATAGCTGCTAAGAGTTTATTTGGATAGTCAGAAATATATTTGTGAGAAAGGAACATATAGATTCAATGAAAGTTTTAGTATAGAAATGTGACCAGCTGGGGTTTAATAGGTCATTAGTGAGGGCATAGCTCTCAACATGTTGGCAAAAGAATTCTGGATGAAGCCAAAAGCAATTTAGTAAAAAAGCTGAAAAATAAGGAACAATTTTTAAATGTTGCTCTTATAAATTTTGATAGATAATGAAATAACATGTTTTGCATAAAATGCCTTTTTTCAAGGATAGGATGTCTGAAACTCAAGTGTACATCATTATTTTCTAACTCTATTCCTCAATGATATGTTAGAAGACCACAGAGATTATAGGGAGCAGAGGATAAGATGTCTGAAACTCAAGTGTACATCATTATTTACTAACTCTATTCCTCAATGATATGTTAGAAGACCACAGAGATTATAGGGAGCAGAGGATAAAATGTCTGAAACTCAAGTGTACATCATTATTTACTAACTCTATTCCTCAATGATATGTTAGAAGACCACAGAGATTATAGGGAGCAGAGGATAAGATGTCTGAAACTCAAGTGTACATCATTATTTACTTACTCTATTCCTCAATGATATGTCAGAAGACCACATAGATTATAGGGAGCAGAGGATAAAATGTCTGAAACTCAAGTGTACATCATTATTTACTAACTCTATTCCTCAATAATATGTTAGAAGACCACAGAGATTATAGGGAGCAGAGGATAAGATGTCTGAAACTCAAGTGTAAATCATTATTTACTAACTCTATTCAAAATGATATGTTAGAAGACCACAGAGATTATAGGGAGCAGAGGATAAGATGTCTGAAACTCAAGTGTACATCATTATTTACTAACTCTATTCCTCAATGATATGTTAGAAGACCACAGAGATTATAGGGAGCAGAGGATAAGATGTCTGAAACTCAAGTCTACATCATTATTTACTAACTCTATTCCTCAATGATATGTTAGAAGACCACAGAGATTATAGGGAGCAGAGGATAAGATGTCTGAAACTCAAGTGTACATCATTATTTACTAACTCTATTCCTCAATGATATGTTAGAAGACCACAAAGATTATAGGGAGCAGAGGATAAGATGTCTGAAACTCAAGTGTACATCATTATTTACTAACTCTATTCCTCAATGATATGTTAGAAAACCACAGACATTATAGGGAGCAGACCAGAAATATGAGGTGAAAATCTAGACATTCTGTAAACATCTGAATAGTTGAGAGGTATAGCTGAGGGCATAGATCTTTTCAGCAGTTCTGTTGAATGTGGGTGAGAATGGGAGGAAATGGGTACTTTACTAGACAAAGAGAATGGAATGGAGCAGTGGTCTTCAAGAACTGCTGACTGGACAGAGGTAGATGTGATTTTAAATGGCATTTTTACGTACATGGACTTTGCAATACACATAAAACTGCGATTGAACCATGTCAGTAAAACACATTTAACCACTTTTTCTCTGAAAAAATATTCTCTTTCAATTCCTAGATGCACATCTACAAGACTTTATAATTTAGCAACAGGCTGTCTTAATACTGCAGGCTGTGGCCTCACAAATACAAAAGTCTGCCATATATTACAGTAATAAAAAGGCATTCAACTACTTTATTCAGTTATAATGAGTGATTGTTTGGTATATGGTTAGTCTGATTTTGTTCTTGAATAAGCCATATATGACACCACTGTTGTTAAGGTGTCCAGTACTGGCAGCTCTTGAGGGCTCAAAACTTTTAAGACTAAAGTCACTGAGGAAAAGAACTTTGACCTTGTTAATGATAAGACAAGTTAGTTCTCTGAGGAGGTTGACAAAAAGGGTGACTGAAATACATGATGGAGTGTATATTAGTACTATACTGAATTTGGAAGTAAATGCTAGAGGGAGATCAAACAGAAGCCATTTGGATGCAAATTCATTGCAAGGTAATGAGGCTGCTGTAACAGAAAATTAGAGCTATTTTTTTGTATAGGATAAGAACCCCCCCCCCAATCTGAAGCCTGTTCAGTTCATATGAATGATTTTGTAGCTCGGGAGATAGTTGTGTATATTTTGATCTGCTATGCAGACCACGGTGACACCTATTTCATGATATAGAATCCAGGCATAGCTTTCATTTACTTCACTGTTAATCCCACCAGTACGTAGAAGTCTAAATTTGAGGTTGGGATTGGTTCTTGAGTTAACACGAGGCTGTGACTTTGAGAAGATGATGGTTGTTTATTAGAGGTGTGATAATGACACTGATGTAACTACAGAGAACAAGAAGAGGAAGGACAAGGAGAAGAAGAGGAGCTAGAGTAGTGCTGATGATTTTATGTTTTACAAATGTAAAGCTTGGCAGTTTTTATGGATTAGAAGAGTGAGTGGCACAAATAAGTGAATGAGCAGGAAATGATAGATGAGGAGGAAGAACGACTTGAGTAGTGCTTTCTTGGGATGGTCGAAGGGTTGAAGAAAAGGATGCATCAGAGAAATATGGCAATGTGGTCAGCAGTTGTTAGTGTAACTGGCAGCAAAATAATTATCATGATTATAGACAGCATAAGTGTTCATATAGTAAACATGTTTGTGTTAATATGTCTGAAAACTGATTATTATTATTATATGAGAGATTTTTGAGAGAAGTGGGCAGTGAAAAGAAAAAACATGGATGAGGAAATTTATAATGAAAGTGATTATAGAAAGCATTTTTGCCCTCCCATCTGCCAACCACCTGGTTGATTTCATGACTGGATTTTAGTTCTCTAACCTGATGAGAGCTGATTGCAGCATGGACACCAGTCATTTTTGTTATACATGGTATGGTGGTTGTAGAAGTACAGAGACTGAGAAAGATGGGAAACAGAACAATTTAACATTTTAATGCTAGCCAATGATATACTAGAAGCAGGTTTATTATCTGGAGGGGAACTAGAGAATTTTTAGGGAAATGTGAGTTTGGGGAAGAATAGGGAATGGTCCCTTTAACAAGAATTGCCTGCAGGCAAGGTAATTGGTTTCGGGTGTGCATCTCTATGTGTTAAGGCAGGGCCAATAGCAGTATAGCAAATATCATTGGAAAAAGCTGTTTGTAGTAGTCTGGAGTATGCCTGTTTTAAAAAAAAAAGAGACAAACTGAGGCCAGGGCATTTGACTCTGAAATTGGAGTGTACATGAAAAAAAATACATAGAACCATTGGAAGTCTTGGTAGCAGAGACACTGATTATGTAAGCCAGATGCTGTTTGTAAAATATTTTTATTAGTTATCAAGTATATGAAAGTGCTTTTGAGACTATCAGTAGCTATATTTGTTTTGTCTGGTAGTACCAGGACAGATGTGTTTCACAGATGAAAAACTGAACTGTTTGCTTTGATTACACCTGCTATGTTACTGTGTATGTTTTTGTCATGGGACGGCAGCCTGACCTTTCTGTTTGGACAGTAACATACTTATTATTTAAGTGAACTGTGGGGTGTCTGCTGTTTAAATACCACAGCATCTAACATTTACCCACTGTGTATTCCCAAAGAAAATGGAGGGCTCAGCATGCAATGGGCTTTAGTGAGGGAGTTTCACCAGCTTCTACATGTGCTGCAATGTCCCAGAAAGCCATGCCCTCCTTTGAAACAAGAGTCTACATGTGATTTCTGGTCATCCCCAAGGATTCTAACACTAAGTGTTTCCCTTGGGTATATGCACCATACAATCCTTCCTGAGAGAAATGAGCAGGCAATGCTTCCCTACTTCCTTCTCTACCCTCTGTAAGTCCTCCAGCACCTGGGCTGCTCAATCTGGCATGATTGAGTTGTCATGAGAGTTTTATCCCTTTATACAACTGTGGGGGCTATTGTGTGGATGATTTGGTTTTGGTAGGGGAAGGTCAGAGTGAATGCAAAAAAGCTGAGTAAGATAAGGGGACATATATAGACAGAGAGATATGTTACTAGTATTTGTATACTGGCTTATTCTGGTTGTTCAAATAATAGCTGTAATGTAAATTGTCAGCAGAGCCGAATAGTATTTTGGAATGATAATTTGAAAAATGAAGAAAGTTATAATAAAAAATGTGTATGTTAGTAAAAAACAAATGATATTGTGTAGTAGTTTGGCTTGTTAAAGTAGAAAGACAAGGAGACAGAAACAAGGATGTGGAGAATGTTAGCAGTGGAGTAGTGGTATAGTTGAAAATGAGCATAGTACATTTTATTGTGCGAGAAATTTAGTTGTCCTGTGTAAGATAGTACGATCTTAACTCATTCCCTCCAGTACAGCTCTTTTGAGTTTGTACCTTTAACTCTCTGTGGGTGTGGCTTGAGCCTTTAAAAATGAAGTTATCACCTTACAGTTCTAACAAATACTCATTGACAGAGGTGAAATATCAATACAGTTGTGTTTGCTATCATGTGTGCTTCAAGATAAAATATTCTGATACATTGTATGTAGCATGGTTTTGAAATTATTAATACAAATATGAAAATGCAATAGCTGATGCCTAGAAACGCAGTAGGAGGTAACTGCAGAAATGCCTGAAGGCGCACTCGGCTATAATGACTTTATGAAAGTTAAGGTGCAACCAGGTTAGAAGCAAGAGTTTGGGTATGATATTATTGAAGTACACATATTACTTGATGTATACATTTCTGTAACTTAATCGATGGATGTTTATTTTAGTTCATAGGTTCATAAGTAGTTACTAGCATGTAGTCCAGGGAACCATTAATGAGCTTGGACTAAATATCTAATTGCCCTAAAGTACCGCTATGTTAAGTGACTTGCTCAATGTCACATAGAAGGCAAAAGAAGGCTTAGAGAATCAAACTCTGTACACAGGAAGTAGCTCATTAACAGAGCGTAGCCATAATTCCCTGTACCAACTATTTCCAGCAGAAAAAGAAATGTGTTATTTGCTTCTTTGTTAATGCTATATAGTTGTTTGAGGGAGCATCAAAGCTGGTATTTGTCACTTCAGACTAATAGGTGATTAAAGGGTTAATATTTGTTTATGAAAAAGTGACAGAAGAAGACCTTTAAATGTATGCTGACGTAGAGACAGTTGGGGAATGGGGGGACTAAGGACCTCACCCTACATGTGGCATGGAATAATGAGTTAGTGAGCAAGTATGTAAACAGGGGCACAAGGAAACCAGGTTTATACAGAAATGAACTCCAGATAGTATCCCTTGCTGGACAGCTATCCAACCTTCAGTGAAGGCTAGCAGATGCATTACAAGTGCCACACAGTAGTATATAAGTGCTACTGATATCCAAAGAAGCAGCGACAAAATATCAGACATGGTGATAATACAGCCAAGTATATATGTGTTTGATAATCATTTTTGCTTGCTCTGCTGCAGTCTTTGAAAGCAGTATAGATAAGTTTCTGTCTGAGTACTGAACTCAATGCTATACACTTATTAAGAAGGGGAGAGTCTGCATTCTAAAACAAGAGTATTCAGCTATACACAGACTTCATTATACATTCAGCTTATAAATTAATGTGCAGAGGTTGTCTTTATGCAGCAAACAGACTAATGCAGCCTTATGTCACTGTGGCATGCATCCAGATCATAGCTGACTATTGATGGGGGAAGGAGTCGAGACATGGCAGTGAATTTGCTAATATCAGGAAAATCTAAATTAAATACTGGCATTGCCTGAAATTGGGTATGTTAAATGAATATCAATTACTTTGAATTCTTGAACAGTCTCCTAAATGGTAATAGTAGGGAGGGGCTGTAAATATTTTAGAGAATGGGCTTCACTGCCCCTCATTTTTCCAATTTAAAACTGCAATCCTATTTCAGTCCCATTTCTGACCTGCTGTGCAGACCAGCACAATGCCTGTAAGCATAACATTTCATGGAACAGTTAGGAGACCAGTTGGACTAAATAATCAAATTAGCACCCATCACCTTGCAGCTAAAACAAACACCATAATTGCAATAAAACTGTGTAACTTGCAGTCATTTCTGCGCTTGTGTATCAGAAGGCAATAAATTAAATACAAAATTACATATAAACTTAACTGCAAATGTAACAGATTTACCGGTCCACACCTGAGATGAACAGTCGACAATGTTGTAGGCATCTGAGTTGCAAATAACCTCCACTAATTAAGATATTCCCAAAACCTGTAAGCTGAGTGTACAGTTTTGATTCAGATTTAAGATACACAGAGCAACACATCAGTATTTTAACTATGATATCTGTTCTAGGTCTTATTCTAACAATTTAACATCAGTACTACATGTAATATCTTCAATTCATGAATGTGATTAGATTTATCTGTGATTGCCTATGTGTGAAATAAACTGAATAAATTACTGTGGGAAAAATATTTTTCAAACAGCCTTTTCATCCTTATGAAGGGAATTTCCTCTACTCCTCGACTGCTGTTTGCAATTTGAGCACACCCGACTAACCCTGCTTAACTAGATCTCTCACCCCTTGGCAGCTTCCTCATGGCAAGAAATACAAGAATTCTTCTCAGCTGCAGAGAAACTATTAGTGTCATTAATCTTCCTGCTGTAGTAACTGCTGTTCGCAGTTTGAGCACACCCGACTAACCCTGCTTAACTGGATCTCCCACCCCTTGGCAGCTTCCTCGAGGCAAGAAATACAAGCATTCTTCTCACCTGCAGAGAAACTATTGATGTCATTAATCTTCCTGCTGTAGTAGGCAAGTTTCTGTAGTGAAACACTGTAGTGGTTATTTGACTAGTGCCATGCTCACTAACTCAACTAGTGTTGGACTCCCCTATCCCTTTCCCTGAACTTTCTTCCTCAATTCTTCTCTCTTTTTAGCAACTTCTAATATCAAGAGCTGTAAAACTATAGAACTAGTAATGCAGCATGTGTTAGAGGTAAGAAAAACGCATGTAATAGCAACCTAAGAACTACCTACTCTTAACTGCTACACTGTCTTGAGGCACAAATTAACTGGTTGGTTTCTACTGTGGTCTGGCAAGCTGCCTCAAGGTTTCTGCCTGCTCTGTTTGCCCTCCCTCTGCTCCTCTACCCTACCCCCATTCCCACCCACCCCCCACATCAATTACATTTATACCTTCCATAAGCTCTTCCCTTCCCTGTCTACCCCCAATCAATCACCCAGACACCTACATCAGTATCCTCCCATTCACTCCACCCTAATTATCTTCCTTCTTAATATTTCCCTTCCTGAATCTTCCTCATTCTTCTCCTTAACTATAGTACCACAACCTTTCCCTAACATGTACTATATATCAAAACCTTGTACTACTTTAATCTCCCTTACCTCTTTTCTTCTTTTCTTATCCCACACCACCTCCCTACATACTATATTCCACTCCCCAATTTCAACATTTTCCACGTCACCCATTGCACCCCACACTAATACCAGTAGTTTATCTGACATCTCACCCTCTTTATTCAACTTCCATACTTGGAAACTTACAAAAATTTGATTCTTTGCCATCATAATCAAACTAAAATTATTTTGTAACCCTCACCATAGGCCTCTTTTCATTACTCAACATCTCTCCATAATTACATGTCACTACCAGCCCCTCTCTCTATGTGGCAAGATTCACCCCAAACCTGGACCAATCAACCATTCTGCCCAAAACCTTTCTTCTAATGCCAAGAACCTCTGCTTCACTACAATTAACGTACATACTATCTGTAACAAAACCACTGAATTCCATGCCTGGCTCTGTCTCTTCTTCCCAGATATTGTAGCACTCACAGAGACCTGGCTAAAACCACATATTCCTAACACTGAAATAATCCCACCAGGATATAATATACATAGAAATGACCAGCTACATAAAAAGGTGGAGGTGTCGCATTAATCTACCGTGACACTTTAGCTTTTACACCATATGATAAACCTATACCAACATACAGAAATATGGAATTATTACTAGTTAACCTTCACATCAACAACAGAAAACAATTATGTATTGTTGTACTCTATATTTCCCCATGTCAAAACATACCTAGTCTGGAAAATCTACTATCCTGGATCACCCTCAATATGTCAAATGAAGCCATCATTCTTGGCAACACAAATATAAACTGGCAAACTCTCATCTCTGACACCTCATTAAATAGTATTAACTTACACAGGTTTACTCAACTCATCTTTAACCCCACTCATAAGGTAAAAAAACAAACAGAATCAACCCTAGACTGGATACTCGTCTCACACCCTCAAAAATTCACCAAGGCAGGGACCCTACCCAATACCTTTAGTGACCATCTTCCCACCTATACCCATAGAACTCAACTTCAAATTGACAAATTGCATTGTCTAAGAACAACTAGGTATCTTACCCATTTCAATGAACAACTATTCTTAGAGTCTCTAAAAACCCACAACTGGTACCCTACCAAATTTCTTCCACTGGATGAAGCAGTCAACTACTTCAATAAAGTCTTTTTAGATATTCTAGACAGTCTTGCCCCCACATGTACCAAAAGAGTAAAGCCTAACTGTGCCCTATGGAACTAAACAATTACTTACCTCCAGGGATAAAGCCTGGAAGGAATGGCATAGAAACAGAACCCCACAACTTGAACTCAGATATAAACAACTCTGTAACAATGCCAGAAAGGAAGTCATCAATGATAAAAAATCTATTTCTCCACTAAACTCACTACCCAACAAAATAACCCCAGATTGTTCTGGAACTCTCTTTCCTCCCTCCTAAATCCTGGTACTCAGCACAAGCCCTCCCTGTCTCCTGACAAAGACCCTCAAGAAATTGCCCAAGCCTTCAATTCTCATTTTATTGATGCTATCCAAAAACTTAATGATTTATCTCTATAAACTAACAAAAGTATAATCAGCAACATAAACAATACACTATCTAACCACTCCCCCCACATCAATTGTAATTCCAACAAACAAAATCCACTCCTCTATTTACATTGCAACCAGTACCCACCTCTCTAGTTCGTAAACTGCTCTCAAACTTAAAACCATGCTCCCCTTCTTCTGATGGCCTTCCAGCTGAATATCTAAAACTTGCAGCAGATTCTATAGCTCTTCCAATTAGCATTCTTATTAACTGATTAATCTCTGAAGCATATGTCCCACAACTATGGAAAAACTCAATTATTACTCCCCTTCACAAAGGCGGTAACACCAGTGATCTATCTAACTACCGGCTCATCTCCATACTTTCACCTCTATCTAAAATTTTAGAAAAGTGTATTCATTTTCAGTTACTAAAACATCTCACAGACAATAACCTACTTGCACCCACCCAACATGGTGTTTGGCCAGCACACAGCACAACAGCCTTACTGCCATTTACCAACACAGTATACAAAGCTCTTGATACAGGCCTACTAACATCAGTGATCCTACTAGACCTATCAAAAGCTTTTGATATAGTGTCCCACTCAAAACTACTTTTACAACATGAGACCATAAACTGCTCCCCACACATGTTATCCTGGTTCCATAACTATCTACACAACAGAAAACAATCTGCTAGATGGCAAAGTAAGCAATCTGATTACCTACTCAACAACACAGGTGTTCCCCAAGGGTCTGTACTTGGGCCCTTGCTTTTTAACATATTTATTAATAATCTCCATAAAGCATCCCTGCAAAGTACACTCAATCAATACGCGGATGATTCGACAATAATTACATCCTCTAACAGCATCTCAGATCTCCTAAAGTTAACATAAAATGCATTTACTTCCATCGAATCTTGGCTTAACGAAGGTCAACTGCTACTTAATCCCAAAAAATCAAAACTTTTACTCTTCACAACCAAACCTCTAACTCTAGACTTTAAAATATTCTCTCAAAACAATATGGAAACTGACATTGTAAAAACAGACAAACTACTTGGTATCACAACTGATGACAAACTATCGTTTGAGAATCATATACTCAACTCAATCAAAAAGACCCATTTTAAGCTTGGCAAACTCTATAGGCATAAACTCTATTTGGACAAGTCTACCAAGTTGAAACTAGCTAATAGTCTACTTCTACCCTCCCTCCTCTATGGTTGCCCCATTTTCACTAACCTACACACATCTCTCCTGAACAAACTGCAGTCATGCTACTATAAAATTGCCAAGTTTGTCTCCAACATGCCAACTCGCACACATCATTGCCTGGCCATTAAATCTATAAACTGGTTTGAGTTCCCTCATTACCTACATTACTCCCAACTTACTCTCACCCACAAACTATTAAATAATCCAAACTTCTGTCCATCCCTTCAAACTATAATACAAACACACACCCCTACTCAGCATCTTAGGTCCTCTAACAAATAACTCTTAACCATAACTAAACCCAACAAAAGAGCTGGACAATGTCTCTATTCCCATGCCATTGCCAAACTTTGGAATGCACTCCCTCTTGCTTTTACTCAACTAGCCTCTTTAAAAACATTTAAATTTGCACTGAAAGATCACTATCTCAATAACCTTGTTTGTTCTTGTCATATAATTAAACCACCTTAAATCTTGTGGCCACTATACACTACAAATACTTTTACTAACTTAATATAGTTGCAATTTACACTATCTGTCTTTGTATCCAATTTCTCTTGCTTTCTTTATTTCTGTGGCTGAATAAACAGAATTGATTAAACAGTATTCTTATTTATGAGAATATACAAAGAGAATTACTAAAAATTTAACACACTGGGTTTATTTTTCTTGTATTGTATACCTCTAAATATGAATTTGTCTTGTATATCTACTTCAATTTGTATTATGTAAAAACTTTCTTGACTTTCAAAATTAAGCTGATGTTATGTAAAACATTTTGTGATTGTATGGAGCTTTTCTCTCTGGGCCTCCACTGAAAATGGATCATTGGCCCAGTGGACTTCCCCGGTTAACAAATGTCACTAAATAAATTATCAGTCAAACATCTGAGGTTTACCTAATGAAAAGGTGATAATCGGTCAGCTTGTATCTGAACACAAATTACTTGCTGCTGTTTGATCTCAGTTAATGATCATGAGGACCACCTTGGTTCATGCGTGTATGAGCGTTTGTGTGTGTGTGTGTGTGTGTGTGTGTGTGTGTGTGTGTGTGTGTGTGTTTGTGTGCATTTGTATTTGTATATGTGTATGTGTATATACATGCATATGAGGGTGCGCAAAAAATCTGAAACATGATATTATCGGCAGAATCTCTTTTACTTGAATACAGTAACATGTAGGATGTATATACAGTCAAAAAATGGTTATTTTGGGGGAGGGGAACAGTCTGTGTATGAAAACAATTGAGCCACTTATCACTGACTACAGTTAAATGACTGTGGATCTGGAATATTAGGTATAGTATGTCTGTATGTTAAGCCAATTGAATACATTGCTTTGTTCATAGATTCACAAAGTAGTACTAGGCTAACTGCCCTTGGGGGCCATTTGAAACCTAGTCAGTTACCCTATATGCGAATCAAACCTTGTATCATATGTCTCTAAGGTAAAAACCTTAACACCTTAACCATTTTGGAGTGTACCCAGTCCAAAGCTAGTAGCTGAGAGGGTAGTTAGTATGTGTATTAAAGTAATAGTCCTGTGACATTTCGTTTCAATCTTAGAAAAACATAGCCTTATGTTTTAGCAAACTGAGGTAAGCATGGTCACTACACTTAACTTCCACCATAGAAATACTACCGTATTTTTTATTTTTAATTAATTTTTATTTTGCTTTTGTTTACTGGATTTGTATGACTGGGTTTAATCAAAAACTCCTTTTCAGCAGAGTTCCAGTGAGAAAAGCTCCAACATATAACAATAATTTTTAAACAGACATTCAGCAATATACATGCACATACATTAAATAATTTACATTAACAATTACACATACATTTGCTAATTAGATTACATTCATATGAAAATAGGTAACTGTTATGGTATAAAAGATACTTATGCACTGATAGATGTTGAATATGGAGCATTTGAAGAAGTATATTGGTGTGTTTGTCAGACAATAAATCATGTGATTATTGCTTGAAAATTCAAAGAATTGGAGGTGGGGAAGGAACTAGGTAGGGCAAAAAAAATTAATATTGTAATTAAGAGGTGAACTGTAAAACAGGTTCATAGATAATTATATATATGGCTATCATAAGGTTAATATTAGAAGTATAGCAGTGGGAGGTGAGCAGTGTCACAAAATAAAGTATATAACTGGGAGATACTAGTACAACTATTCAGGAATTGGTGAAGACCAGCTGTAGGGTATAGGATTCTTAATGAAGAGAAATAGCTTGATAACATGGCAAGTTGAAGACAACAGTGACATTTATCCTGGAGATATACATGAGCAGATCCATTGATCTGATAAGTGAAGTTTTAGCTATGTTTTAAAAGAGTTTACATTTGAATGGATTTCAGTGGTAGTGAGATGTGATTCCATAATTTAGTCATATTATTTGAATGCAGGGTTTCACCTGCAGCATTAGATGATTTAGTTATAGTGATTAATGATTTAGGTCTAGAGCAAAAGTTTTGTTAGGGGAGTAGTGTTGAATTAAGTTGTTAAGAGCTGTGATGTTCTCTGGATTATATAGAAGTCTGTGTATTGTAGTTAGCTGAGAAAGAGCTAAGTGATGTAGTTTTAACCAGCTTAATTTTCTGAGGGCTAGGCAGTTCTGTGCTCTGTTGTTATATTTACTACAAATTTGGCTGATTTATTATAACATTGTTCATGCTTGGATAGTTGTGAGACTTGAAGTTTAGTGAAGATTGGGGCAGCATAGAGAAGAGATGGCAGTAAGACAGTGTAGGCTATTCATCTTTTAGCTATGTCAGTAAGATAAGATTTTACTCTGTATAATGTACCTAGTTTTCATGATTTTTAATAATGTGATATATGGTAGTTGAATTTTGACTTGTCATCTATGATTACATCCAGTAATTTTGTGTGGTTTATTTGTTCTGTTATGGTGATGTTGGCACAGATGATAATGAATAGTATTGTTTTCGTAGAGATGTGTTTTGGGATGAAAAGCAGCAATTTATTTTTTAGGGTTTAGAAGTAGTTGCAAATTATTTAGCAATGTGACAATCAATAAGAAGGATTGTTGTCTTAAGTCTTGAAGTTTAGAGAGAGATTTGGAAGAGCAGATTAGGGTCAAGTCATCAGCCTATTGAATTAGGGTAACATTTTTGTAGCAGTGTAGAGATCATCGATGAATACATTGAAAAAGATGAGGCAAAGTATAGATCCTTGTGGGACACCAATACTTATTGGCAAGAAGGTGGAGAAATCATTTTTACATTTGACTCCATTGTTGCAAAGAGTTGGTGATCCCTAAGGATGAGAGTAACAGCTTTTGGTGGGAGATTGTATCAAAAAACTTTTGATAAGTCTAGGAAGATGGTTGGGACTAGGTTTCCCATGTTTCTGAGAGTGTTGACAGTATTAACAAAATTCAGCAAAGCTGTGCTGTGATGAGGATGGAAGCCATAGCTGGTTGAATACAGAAGCTGGTAATTTATAGATACTTAATAAGTTGCATCATGAATACATTTTTCTAATATTTTTGATAGGGGAGATGAAATAGCAATTGGCCAATCGTTTAAAAGATCTGCATTGACCCCACCCTTACGCAGTAGAATAATATTACTTTTTCCTAGTGAGGAGACTTTATTTTTAGATACAGATTGAGTTATCAGAATTGAAACTGAATACACAATAGCCTCAGCTGCCATTTTATGATTTTCACCAGGCAGATTGTCTGTGGCAGTTGTAGTGGGCTTTAACTTTTTGAAAGCATTTTCGGTGGTTTCTGTGGGAACTGTTTTGCTGGAGAAATATTAACTGAGGTTATGTGAGTAGGGACCTCAATAGCTTGATTAGTCTCTTGATTGGTGAATGACTGTATTATCTGTATAAAGTGGTTAAAGAATTGGTTGGCTGTGGTATCATTTTGTTTCTGTGTTTTTTCTGTTGGCTGTGCAGCCTGTCCTGGATTTAACAGTTTACTGATGAGAGCCCAGAATAGTTTTGGGTTATTAGTGTGAATGTTTTGATTAGATGAGTAAGTAGGCTTTCTTATCTTTGGTGTTAAATTGTTTTGTTAGCTTTCTTAGTTGTCTATGTGCTAGTAACATAAGAGCTGTTTTACTTTTTTTCAGATCTTTCAGACTTTGTCTCTTTGTTTCATGAATTGTTTACTTGCTAAGGATAGCCATGTGACAGGATTAGTTTTTTTTCTCAAATTTGTTTTTATTTTTCAAATACATTTGAATGAATTCCATTGTATTTATGCATAACATCTTAAATAACTATGTACACTATTTACATTAGCCTGACACTACAAGAGATCTTAATGTATACAGTTACTTTATAAATATTTCCAATCTATTATCAGAGTGTCTGATCAATTATTGTATAGTGTCAATCAACAATAAGACTTTTCCCCAAGGGTTGTTGATAAATGGCTTTGGATAAATTCTTAGTTCTTTAATTTTAATTTCCAATAATGCTGTGGTCTTCAGTAGGCTGTGGAAGTCTTTCAAAGTTGGTATTGTGTTTCTATTCCATCTTGTTATACACTTCCTTGAAATTGCAAGTATAGTCCATAATAGATACATGGCTGACCTATTCAAATGAGGACCTTCATTCAGATTTAATAATACAAGAGCTTTAGTTAAATAAAATGATTCATTAAGTAAAGCTTGTAGAAAGTTATTAATACCATTCCAAAATGGCTTAATTTTAACACAATCAAAGAAAATGTGGCTCCAATCTGCATCGTGTACTTGCTCATATCTCTAACATATTCCTTTTATGGAAGAACTAATTTTACTGATTCTGTCTGGGGTTAAGAATGCTCTGAGCAAGCATTTCCAATTAAAAACTCTCCAGTATTGTGTAAAGGATGTATATTTTATTGATACTAAGATAGTTGTTTTAATATCTTCAGTTAACTATATTGAGTGTCCTTTTGATATATATTTCCAATATGAGGTTTTGGGTGTTGTTTTATAGTTTATTAATATTTTGTAAAATTTTGAAATACTATTTCCCATGTCAAAGTCATTATATATGATTTTATATATGTATTTCGTAAATTTAGGTATTTCTTTAAATGAAGAATTGTTAATTATTCTACTTAAATCTTGTGAATATGGCAGAATACTCTGTAACGTTAGCCAGTCCAGTTGTGGAATTTTGTATGTTGTTTTTATTACTTGCATATCTAAAACTTTTAGTTCTTTGATACATTGGAGCCAATGAACAAACCTTTCTGTTCCCATGAATTAATAATTTCTCTATATATTTTATGTGGAAAGTTCTTTGTGATTATAGATGGTGTTAATAGATCAAACCAGATTTTTAAATCTATATTTGCATTAATGTTGTGTCTTTCGGCTTTTCCCGGTTAGGGGTCGCCACAGTGGAACTCCGGTCTGCTAATGACTGGTAGTTGATTTTTACATGCCGAGTTACCAGCCCTGATGCACAACCTTCAATGAAGGTATGCCCATTCATGCATGTCTCCACGCAGAAGACGCTCTAGCTGAGAATCGAACCGGACAGCATCTTACTGTGAGGCGACAACGCTACCACAGCACCACCACTGCGGGTTGTCTATATTTGCATTAATAATTTTCCTAAATGAGTCAATGTAATAATTAATCATATGAGCGGGTTGTCTATATTTGCATTAATGATTTTCCTAAATGAGTCAATGTAATAATTAATCATATGAGTTTTAGTGGGTTTAGTCAAGTTATATTGCATACTAATACATAATATGTGCCATGGCAAATTGTTTTTATCTGTTATTTGAAATTTTTTTTGTAAATCAAATTCATTTATTGATATTACAGTTAGTAATTCTTTCCAATTTGCAGAGTAATTTGGACTCATCCAATCTGAGATTGTTTTAGATATTGATGCTTTTATATATGTTTCTATATCAGGAAAGCTTAATCCTCCCTATTTCCATGGTCTGATATGATGCATTAAAGCTATTCTGTTTCTTTTGGGAAACCATAAAAATGTTATTAGGCATGAATTTATTTCTTTAAGTATATTCCTTTCTGGTAACAGTTGTATTGCCAAGGCTATATATAGGATCTTGGGCAGTAAAAACATTTTATTAATTGTAGTCTATCTTCAAATGTTAATATTATTTGGTTCCATTTTTCCACAGAGATTTTAATTGTATTGATGATATTATTGTAGTTTTTTGAGACTAATTCATTATTATCCTTGCATAACTCAATTCCTAGATATTTTAAGGTAGATTCTTGTTTCCCTATGATGTGATCCCCCTTAGTCTGCAGTTCTTTTTTATTTAAAAATAAAAAAAAATATTTTGATTTATTGAAATGGAGTCCTGAAGTCATGTGAAATATGTCAATTAATATATCTAATTCTTGTAATGTCTCTTTTGTATTAGATAATGTTAGTAATATGTCATCAGCAAATAGCATTATTTTCATAAACATCTATTCCTTTGATTCCTTTGATTTTTATATTGTTACGAATTGAATCTACCAATATTTCAATAGCCAGAGCAAATAGAATTGATGGCATGGGACATCCTTATTTAGTGCCTTTTGTTATATGTATAGATTCAGAGGTAAAAGGACCTAACCTGACATACGCTAAATTATTTGTATATATTCTTTAGGAGATGAAAAAAGGATGCAGGAAATTCAAACAGCATTAGGATTTTGAAGAAATAGTCCCAATTTATGGAATCAAAGGCTTTCTCTATATCTAAGCCAATTCTCAGTGTTTTTTTTATTTTCTTTATTAACATAATCTATAAGAGAAATTATCATTGTAATATTGTCATGTGTGTGTCTATGATATATAAATCCAATTTGATTATTATTTATTGTTTTGGATAGTGGTATTTTCATTCTGTTTCAAATATTGTCATAAATATCTTATAGTCATTATTTAATAATGATATAGGTCTATATGAGGTACAGAGGTTTGGGGATTTGTTTTCCTTTAGGATTGGTGTGATTAAGGAATATCTTATTGGCAATATAATCTTATTGGCAATATATAACTAAAGGTTTAGTGACTACCTTTTCATCAGAAGATAAGTAAAATATACTACTTTCAGTTAAATTAACATCTCACTCACAATATTGGAGAATATTTAACTGGAAATATCTACATAGATCTTTTCTAACTCCTAATAAAGTTTCAAAAAGCAACACATCTAGTAAAGTGTTATGCTAAGGATGCCAAGCTTCAACTAGTGCAGATTGGTCTCATGCTTTTTTATGATTGTACTAATATTAAAACATATTGGAATAAGATCAATATTTTTTACAAGCAATATATTTGGATTCATTTATCTTGACCAGACCATTAATTTTATTAAATGTAACTAAAAAATCTTCATTTGAAGAAAACAGAATTGTATTTACTATGGACAATACTAGCAATAGCTAGAAAATGTATAATTAGGAGATGGAACTCCAACACAGCACCCACCATGGAGGAATTTCTTTGTCTACTGAAGAAGCCTGCATTAGTGGAGATCAAAATTAAAGAATTAAGAATCCATCCTAAGTCATTAGTTAACAACCCGTGGAGAAAGGTACTGACTTTTATTGAAACTTTACAACTGGAACCAGACTCTTCCTGATAATCTATATATAATGTAATACGATTACTATTTATATTTGATCTGTTTTTATCTTAATCTACTATTGTCAGGCTGAATGTAAATATTGTATATAGTTAAGAAATTTGTACTTAAAAAGTAAATATTTCTATACTATGTTATATGATTAAAATAAATACAAATTTTGAGTAAAAAATATATCTCCAGGTTACTGGACAGGAAAATGTTTGTATATCTCCACTAAAGTTGATATTTATGTATATATCATCATTAGCCATTATATTGTTGACATATTTTATGTTACATATATATTATATATGCACTTATATATATGTGTGCATGTATAAGTTATATATAGGCTTATGTTTATATGTATGTATGTGTTGATATATATTTATATATTAATTTATTGTATGCTTTTTATATATATATATATATATATATATATATATATATATATATATATATATGGATATATACATATGAAATAATATTTGTATAATATTTCTGACTTCATTATATATTTATTAAATATTTATTTTCGAATTTTTGGTTATTAAAGTACACATATATACATATTTAATATGTTGCATGGGTATTTAATTGAGGCTTGACGTTTTATGTTTTAGTTTACATGAATTTTACCATTCAGGCCTCGAGATATGAATTAGAATGCCTATGTCTTTAAATTTTAATTGACGTTTGGGTTTGCACATTTCTGAATGGCTGTTTAATTTTTGAATTGTTATGTAAGGACATCTACTTGCAGTTACTCTTGGTCTGATGAAGCAATACTATGTTATTGTGAAAGAGCTTACCATTTGAAAAACTTTGGAATAAAATCTAACTATCTTATTTTATTTTACTTTATCTTATTGGAGCGTGTTTCCTTCATTTGGGCAGCTTTTGTGCATTTTGATATTTATGTAGTTTAATAGTTTATCTATAGATTTCCTGACATTTTAAACTTGAAAATAATAACATTTTCCTATATTATTATACTAGTTTATGGAGCTCTCAAAATTCCCTGCTCTCAGTTGGTCATCTAGGCTCCACCCCCAACAAGATTGGGTTTGACTCTTTTTTATCGCATATAACCATTTTAGTTTAATTCTAAATAATTGAATTCTTCATATTACTATGCCTCTG
Organism: Protopterus annectens; assembly: GCF_019279795.1. NCBI lineage: Eukaryota > Metazoa > Chordata > Ceratodontiformes > Protopteridae > Protopterus > Protopterus annectens. The sequence goes on from NC_056731.1 coordinate 1,596,741,666, forward strand.
AGCCATGAATCATTCTAAAAATTACTCATGTTCCCGAGCCAGACTTGTCCTGTGTAGCTCTTCCTACAGGATACATCCTATGTTAATTTGCACTCAAACAGCCTTCTTATTAATTTGTACTAATAAAGCAGAGTGAACTGAATAAGCAACGTGGAAGTGCAAATAAATATTGGAGGCATTTAAATAAGTATTGACTATGCATTGTATATAAAACTGGTCCCGAATGTTGTTAATAAACACAGTTAACTACTATAACCTGAACTCGTGTTACTCTTCCAATCCCTAGTAATACAATCACAAGACTGTATAAGTTAACAACAGGCTGTCTTAGTATTGCAGTAGCTGCCTCACAAATACTTTAATAATAAGACATTTAACTACTTTACCCTTTACTATGCTTCTCATTCAATTTATATAGGTGACTAGCTACAGAAAACCCATGATGCAAGGCCAGAGTAACTGCTGATATGCTATTATCTATGGTGATATATGCCAAATCTCTTTCCCTCTTGTTCCCACAATAGTTTCTCCATAGTTTTCAATCTACAACCTGCCACAACTTGTTGCACAGTGGGTAAACAGGTAGTGCACTTCTGTCCTCTCAAGCCATGGACTTGCAAACATTTGCATAGCATAGCACTTACATACCACCTGGGAGTATATTCTCATACTATGACAAGTACAGCATTTGCACAATAACTACTGACTGGCCTTGATCATGCTGGTTTATCAATAACCAGTAGTGTGTTTTTATATTTTAAATTGTTTGATTGTCACATTATAATATGCCTAAAGGGAATCTGTTCTGAGACAGGGGATATCATTGTATTCCTTTACTTTTGGGCTCCTGTTGAAATTATATGGACCGTAACTGCAGTCCTCAAATACATGAAATTGAAAGTGCAAATATGAAGACTAAATATATTAAATTCGAGGTTGTGACACCATGTAGTAGTGCAACTACTTACAGGTATGTCAGTCTCAGAGTTTGTATATGTTATTACCAAGGAATTTATGTGGAGTCATCAAGGGCAATTTTGACATATGGAAAAAAAATCAAAACCGTTCATGAAACTACCTTTGATGAACAATTCTACAATTCTGTTTTTGAAGGGGTAAGCCCCTCTGCACCTCCACGTGGAGCAACACTTCTTAGACTTGTATATATCAACTCCAGAGTCACACAACAGTGGACAAAAAAGCAAATTCCACTGTTGGCGAAAGTAATTTTGGGAAACAGCGATTGATGAGATGATGTGCTCCTCTACCAAGAATATGGTGGCACAGGCCTTACATCAGAGGTGAGGTGTAGAGGTGTAAAGTCCTGCTGCAACAAAATGTAATGGTTTTATGAGTTTCAAGATATACCATATTCATTTTGCAGCTACTTTATTTTTGGAAGTCACAAAACTCTACAAATACAGAGACCTTTTTTGTTAGGTTAATATTAAATGTTGACAATAAATTATTGACTTGATACTACCCAGATATGAGTTAACGCTTGCAAGTGGAAAAAAACCCCAGAAATAACCGTGTTAGATATGGTTTTGAAGGTAAGATAAAGTTCCTCTTTGAAAGATATATAAAAGTAAAACATTGGCATAGCTGGTAAAGTTTTATGTTTATTCACATGGTGCAGTTTTTAACATCAGTAATTTTACTGATTAAATATAGTACCCTAAATCTAATTGGAGAATGTGTTTTGTCAAACAGAAAGAGAAATCTACACTGTGTTCTAATATTATTTTCAATAAAGTCTTATTAAGTGGTATAAAATGGTGCTGAATTGCTTAAAATCTCTGTCAGAATTACATGCATCAGGCTTACTGCTTGCCTTGCCAGACTGTCTATATTTTAATCAATGTTTAGCTCTTTGTCAATGAATAACCTCAGAATTTATTGTCTTGTTGACTATTTTCAGAGTTTGATTGCAAATAGCTCATTCATTCTCTATTGCTTTTCTCCTGAAAGGTTCCAGAGCATGTTTGCTAACACTGAAATCTAGTGTGTCTGAAGTACCACACACACAAATGTGTGAAAGATATTCCTTAGGCACGATACATCTAAATTTGTTTTAACAATTCACTGATTTTGCAATTAAGTGTTTAGACAATAAGACATGGCTCTAAACATATTAGCACAAAAATAGGAGACAAGGCAAAAAATAATGAGGGGCAAAGGCCCAAAGCCAGGGGCACTTTTTAAATATCACTCTTCTATACTTAAAATGTTGTTAGGATACATTGTCTGTGAAGTCTAAAATTCAAATGTCTGTCATTATTTAGTGATTGCAATCCCCAAGGATTTACCAGCAAAACACAAATGTTATAAGAAACAATCCACAGATTGGCAAATCAGGGGCATTCTGTGAAATCAGGGTCAGTTGAGAGCCATGAGACAGATATTCCTATTTGATAATATTAATAAATAGAACAAAAAGTAAAGGTTCAAGGAAAATTCCTGGGCTATAGCACTTGGAATATTTTATCCTTATAGTATTTTACCCAATACTTTTACTTGTTTAATTTTATTTTATACAGCACCTATGTATATACGTATATATATATATATATATATATATATATATATATATATATATGTATATATACACACACACACACACACACACACACACACACACACACACACACATCTAAATTTATGGCTACTCATATTTAATTTCTCCAGGTTTAGTAGGATAACTGAAAGTGGTACAGTATACAAATATTTTGTTGTAGGTCAAGATACAAGATGTATGAGGTCATTATCTTGCTCTGATTAGTACCGAAGCACTCACAGAAAGAGACCGTGAACCTTTTGGGAGCTTTATTTCCTTTTGTTTAGATTATTTAGATTATTTTTCCTAAACTTGCATATCTCTATGGAATAATTAAATATCACTTTGATTCTTCCCCTTAGCCCACAAAACTAAGGCATGCTGCTGACATGGTAAATAATAAAATCAGAGATGTTCTCCATGGCAGCAGCTGTAGTTAATTCAGTGTGTGTGACTAAAGGGAGGCTATGAAATAAATTAATCATCGCTCTTGCCCATGTATGCCATAATGGCTGCAACATATTCCAGTGTTACATTACATTAAAAAACCTAGTAGGAAGCACAATCATTAATTAATCAATTAGATTTAATTAGATTAGAGAAACTAAATGAGAAATTAAAAATTAAAAGCAATTTAGCTGTGTCCAATTATTGTTCTCTCATAAATGACAGATATCCTAAAGTTAAAAAATGTTAATAACATTGGCAGTATATGCATTTCAATGCCAGTACTCTTACATGTTACAGACACTGCTTGTCTGTACCATTCCTTACTGGCTGATGGGGCCACATTAGATGCCCTTATCTTAAAGCACATCAGGTCTGTGCGAGTAACCTACTGGTTGATGATTATTGAATGCTCAAGTTTAAATTGTCCAAGTTTTAACTTGCTGAGTATCAGAGTTTCTCCACAGGAAATCACTGTCAGCGAGTTGAGCCAGAAGTGTTTCCCTTTTGGGGGGATTTGCCCATTCTTCGAGTTGGTGCGACCATGGAGTTGGTATATATAAGTTCAGTAGGGTGTGGGGACTTGCGAAAAACACTTTAAAAGTATTTTTTAGTTAATGCAATTTGGGGATTCCGATCCTGTGTGCATTCTCTTTCTCTACGTATAGAGAAAGTAGTCAGTACTAATGTCTGAACAGTGTGCATGAGGATTCTGTGATTATAACTTTTTAAATCCAGCTGTACTTCAGTTATTCCCTTACAGACAGTTTTATAAAAAAATAGGGAAGCGTATCACTATGGAAAACTGATTTTCAGGAATGACTGCTGGTGCACAAAGCCCTTAGTAAAAATAACATCTAGTAGTTGTAGTGTATATGTGTGTGGGTGCAGGTAAAATGTTTACTAATGCTTAAACTTCTCAAATTTAGGTAGAATACCTTTAGCGGTGGTGTCATGTAAAGATCAAGTTTGAAAAAACTTTTCCTTTCGCACTGTATACAAGCTTTTTTTTTTTTTTTTTGCATGTGGCCCTACAACCTTATTTGCACAGTGGGTAAAGCTTCTTTTGTATATGTGTCTGTCTACACACGCGCACACGCACACACACACACACACACACACACACACACACACACACACACACACACACACTCACGGAGGGGTAAGACCAGTAAGATGTAGCTGCATTGATTTAGCTTCTCATGGGAGCAGTTATAATGGAGGAACCGCAAGCTGCAGAGGAATACAAAGATGAATAATGGAAGTAATTTATTATGTGTTCCAGCATTGCAACTAGCAGGAGAAGGGCAAGCAGAAGAGAACAGCAACATCTGAAAAAAGAGGAGTTTGTGAAAATGATTCAGCTCCTTGCAAGGGCAAACAGAGAGAAAAATACTGGAAGAAGGGAAGCAGCAAAGAGTGGCACAAGAAAAAGGAAATGGTGTAGTGGGTTGTAGAGGTATGCTTACAGGAGGAAGCAAAGTTCTGCAGAGAGAGACAGTGTGTATGAATATGTGTGTCTGTGTGTGTCGGTGTGTGCAAGGTGTGTTGACTTAGTGTGGATGCAGACAGGTAGGCATCGCTGAGCTAAAGAATTTAAAAATGACGTTTGTTTAGAAGTATTGCATCTCCACAAGAATGTAGACAGACAGGAGCTAGGCATGTAAAAAAAGGACTGTAAAACAGGGGGAGCATGTAAAGATGATTATCTCCTTGTAGGTCAAACAAAGTACTACTTTATCTGCTTTTAAGGCTAGTCTTAATGATTGAATTGGTAGAAATAAATTTACACCAGAGTTATCATGTAGGGCCATGCTTGATTTGGAAGGTGGAGTCTATTATGAACTCGTAAAGACTGTCAAGGACTTTTAAGTGTGCCTACTTAAAATGTATATATGGATAGGTATATTATTGTCCTTTTGATTACTTGCCTGGTGTTGTTCTTATGTATCTATGTTACTAAACCAACAGATAAGAGAAAGACAAAATCAGAAAAATTCAGGACAAGCAGAAAAAAAATGACTAAATGTGGAGAGATTTAGTAATGTGGGAGGAGCGAGGCAAATGGACAGGTGAAAAGAAACAGCAAAGAGCAGTGTTGTTCTTGTAGAAGGACTATGCACTCCACTGGTTAATGCCTACAGTAACACTCATATCATGGAATAACCAAGCCACAGGGTAAAGATGGGCAACAGTGCACCAGTTCCCAATGCCATGTGTATATTCCTTGGACACGGAGTGGTTCTTGGATGATGGCAGCATTTGTGTTGCCTGTATACCATAGGACAGGATGTCCTTCAGTAAACACAAGTTGTACAGTAGGCCTATCCTTATACTTTGCAGTATTCCCTCAATGTTCCCTCTGATGTTAGCATTATTGGCAGTACCACTTTGTCCTCAGACTACACCATGTGCACACTGCCATCACTACCAGCTTCTATAGACATGCTGATTTCAGGCATTTGTGGACCTGTACTGCCAGATACTCTCCAAATGGAACCCGTGAAACATCCAGGTAGATACCAATGTGTCTCCCCATCACCACTTCCACTGTGCAGCATACAGATAGTTGCATGCCAGGAATTTGCATAGCTTATGAGCTCATACATATCTGCTTGTGCAGGATCTGCCCATTGCAGTCCAGCCAGGGGTGGCTCATGCTATCGGTCTGCAGGACTGCAGCCCTCGCACCTAGAAATAAAATAAATAATGTGAAACATAAACTTTAAAAAGAAATCTTTCTTTTTTAACGAGTACTGGAATTGCCACGCATGCACGGACACACTCAGACTGCCCTGCAGATACCCAGGAATCTGTGCGAACTCTGACTGCCTGAGTCAGCAGTCCAGATGCAGAGAAGGTATTTTCTGCCCTGCAGATGCCCAAGATGCCGTGCGGTAGACAACTGCACAGAACAGAGGAGCTCCAGACTGCTTGAGCCGCAGACAGGACCAATCAGGAGAGAGGTAAGCAGGGATTTGAGCGCAGGACCAATCAGGAGTGAGGTAAGTTGAGTTCTAAGCTCTTGCAGCGAAGCGTTAAGTCGACCGTGGGTTTGCTGCTTCGAGACAATGGAGTTGGACCTGGTTTACTGCTTCCGGACCCATTGACAGGTAATGGAGTGTGTGTGTGTGTGTGTGTGTGTGTGTGTGTGTGTGTGTGTGTGTGTGTGTGTAATGCCCTTGTTAACACATAGTGGTGGGTAGAAATACTCAGGCTTGAACCCCGTACCTTGAATGCAGGTGGCAAGGACCTGAATTCCCTACCCACCACTATTTGTTTTTTGCTAAGAGGTTGACAGCTATGGTGAGAACTGAATTCACTAAATAGTAGCCATTTAAGTTTGTCTTCCTCTGTTTCAGCTGATTTGGCATAGTGGTATGTTTCTCTGACTGTTTTGCACAGGGTCCTCTAGGTTCAAGATGTGGCAGTGAAATGTATGGTGGTAACACAGCATTTTGTTCTAGAAACTTTCCAACATTATACAAGCAATGTTTAAAATGTGTCCCTGGTTTTTGGCCTTTTGTTCCCCCCCCCCCCAAATAAATTTTGGCTTTTTCCAGATATCTTGTGCTGCAAAGTTCAGAGATACAGCTGAGTGTCGATTTTACAAGGAGCTGAGAGCTGCAGGGGAACAAAAGTTTAGTGCTGCTTATGCTAAGTCTGCTTGCATTGTTAATAGCACAACAGGTAATGTACTTGCTTTTGATGCAGAAGCTGTGGGTTCTATTCCCACAGTAGGTAGATGCATTGCTGATACTGTACTGTGTAAAGGGGTGGATGCTGCAGTCTTTTTTGGCAAAGATACCTAGTAACTATGAACCTGCTATCAGTTTGCTATCCATTCCCTATTGCGGAAGTCTAGTCTTCAGGTATTGCTGTTCTCTGGGCTGTGTCATAGTTCCTGTGTTGCCCATATCCTTATTTGGATAGGAGAAAGCTTCTTTGTTCACCAGTGGGAGTGGGGAGCTCTGAGCAGCCTATCTGTCCCTTGAGGAGTGGTTCCAGCCCAGAAACTTGTAGCTTATTGGCCGTTTTGGGCCATTTCCTATCTCTTTCTAACCCCTTGTTTTAAAGCCCGCTTTAGCGCTTCCTGGCTCCACAAAGTCTACGTTTTCCCTTGGAACTGCTCTAACTCTCAAACTAAACACTCTATTCTTAATCTAAAACCCTGCACTTGCTCATATAAGCAATTTTTATAAGTTAAGCACTAATAAACTAAAAAAGCACTACATCCTCATATAATCCCCTTGAGTACCTCATCCCCTATTGGTCCTTCTGATTCAGTTACAAAGGAGTTCCGTATACTATTCTAGCATGTCAAAAGATCAGTTGCTGGCTTCCTCTCCAGTCCAGCTGGTAAATCTGGGAATCTTGAGGCAATGTTACAACTGCCTCATGTACACAGACAACCCTCTCCTCCTCCCAACAAATACAAATATATGTGAGAGATGCAACCATATAGCCAAACTGGAGGCTGAGCTCTCTCGACCCAGTACTAGCGTAACCAGCCAGGAGGAGAAGGTAACCACACACACCATATATCCAGTCTCACATAAACCTACCACAACTGCAAACCAAACACATAAGCACACAAAAACATACTCAGAGGCTCTAAATAAAAATCTGCCAAAGCAGCAGAGACCTCCAAAGCAGATATCCAAGCAACCACTACCCCAAAACAAATCACATGCAACACATAGTTCACAAAGTCAGTGTGCCAAACAGTCACAGCCCTTAAGGCCAAACAACATACCTGATACACTTGTAATAGGTGACTCTATAGTCAGACACACTGACATCCCGCTCACCAGGCTGAACAAGGAAAAGGTCACAGTGAGCTGCCTGTCGGGTGCTAGAATCCGCCACATAACACAAGCACTCAGGTCACTCCAAAGCAGGTACAAATATGACTCAGTCATTGTCCATGCTGGTGTGAATGACCTGAGACGTACCTCCCTGGACTACATGAAAAGAGACATAGAGGAGCTCTCTGATCATGTAGCCCAGACTGGTATGACCCTAACCTTGAGCAGCATCTTACCCTCACCAAGAATGATGCCGCAGTATAAAGACAAAATGATCAATTTCAACAATTGGCTTATGTATTGGTGTCATTCAAAAGGGATCCAGTGTCTGTCTGCTTGGGATGACATGCTCGACAAGCCACGCTGCTTCACAAGGGACAGCTTGCACCTGTCACCCCTGGGCTTTTGGATATTGGCAAAGGCTCTTGCCACCCCCATAGTGCCTTTTTTAGGCAAGGCTCAAAAGACAAACCCACCTCCTTAGACAACACAAGTAGAAAGAAACTAAGGGTAATGCTGCTCAATGCCTGAAGTCTAAACCTCGAGATGCATGCTCTCAAAGCCCTCCTCAGTATGGAGAACATTGATGTCTATGCAGTGACAGAAACCTGGTTTAAGGCTCCCAAGAGCACCCCAGCACTACCAGGTTATACCTCATATCATGCTTTTCAGCCCCAAAACTTGGACCGAACCACAAAAGGAGGGGGAGTATCCATATTCATCAAGGATACTCACACCTCCAGGTTACTGGCATTGCACGAAGCATCAAAGACCATCCATGTGCAACTAACAGTGGGCAAAACTGCCCTCCAGTTTGTAGTATGCTACAGACCACCCTCTCAAACTCAGGAACCCCACTCGGCCTTCATGAAGACACTGGAGAATATGAAGGTCTCTCCAAACACCATCATATTGGGGGACTTCAACTATACAAACATAGACTGGGAGCATTACTCAAGCCCCAACACCCTAGTCCAAAGTTTCCTAGAATTCATAAACTCAAATGCTATGGAACAACTAGTCACCACTCCCTCAAGAGGGGAAAACATACTAGACCTGATCATCACAAACATGGGGACACAATGTTCCAAACCAGAAGTATACCCCTCTTTGGTAAGATCAGACCATAAATTAATCTCACTGGAAATTCACATCCCGCCCCCACCCTCAGCACAGAAGACCACAGTGAAGAACTTCTCAAAAGCTGACTTCACACTTCTTAAATCCAAAGTGTAATCCTTCAAGACCCCAGGGCCAGTGGAAACTACAGCCCAATCTGCTGAATCCTTTATAAACGCATTCTATGGACACCTTCAGGAATGCATGGATCATGCAATCCCAAATAAAACCAAGACCCATTTCCCCAAAGGCAGGCGTCCTGTCTGGTGGACCCCAGCCATAAATAAGCTATACAACAGAAGGAGGAAGCTACTACATGATAGAGCAAAATCCCTGAAAGGGAAGGCATCTCTGATCGGTACTAGCAAAAAACTACGTTCCCTCATAAAATCATCCAAGGCCAGCTTTGAGAGAAAAATTGCACAAGACACTAAAGATAATCCTAAGGCCTTCTTTAGTTATGTTAGAAACCTGGGTGGCAACTCCCAGATATGCTCAGAGTTAGTCCATAAGGACAAAAAATACACTGAATCCACAGACATTGCCAACATCCTGGCAGACAGGTTCAGTGCAAACTCCCTCCCCTCCCCTCCAAAAGGACAAATATCTATCCCAGCAGAGTGTTGCCTCCCTGACATCTCAGATGCCTAGGTGAGAGCCGCCCTCTCCAAAGCAAAAAACACAGCATCAGTGGGACCAGACGGTGTTCAGGCTGCATGCTACATGAACTCCAAGAAGAGCTGAACCCACACATAAGGCTGCTGTTCAATCTCAGCCTTACTATAGGATATGTACCCAAAGAATGGTGTACAGTAGGAGTGGTCCCACTCCACAAAGGAGGTGCTTCTATGGACCCTGGAAACTACCGCCCCATAAGCCTGACTAGCCTGGTCTGCAAAGCTATGGAAAGGATCATTATGGAACTCATAAACAAAGACATTGGAGACCTACAGACACTGGATCCTACCCAATTCGGCTTTGTTAAGGGCAGATCCTGCCTCTTGAACCTGGTCAACTTCTTTGAAGCAGTCACCAAGGCCATTGATGAGGGTAAGGTAGTTCACACAGCCTACCTCGACCTCGCAAAAGCCTTCGACACAATACCCCACTTGGGCATCATAGGCAAGCTCTCCAGCTTAAATATAAACCCCTATGTCATAAGATGGGTTGCAAACTGGCTCAAGGACAGAACCCACATGGTCAGAATTGCTGGAGTCATGTCAGACTCTAAACCAGTCACAAGTGGCATCCCACAGGGCTCAGTCCTGGGACCTCTCTTATTCGGTATATATTTTTCTGAGGTACAGGCTAACACGGGAGGACTGTGGCTGACCAAGTTCGCAGATGACTGCAAACTGGGTGCCATAATTGACTCTCCAGCTGACACAAGCATCCTCCAAAAGGGATTCATAGAAATGGATAACTGGTGCCAGAGCCATGGCCTTAAACTAAATGCCAAAAAGTGTATAGTCATACCCTTTGGGAAAAACAAAGTGCCCACAAATTACCACATAGGTGGTAATCCATTAAGTACGGAAGAAGTAATTAGGGACCTAGGGACCCACATTGATAGTAATCTCTCCTTTGACAATCACATTGCCAAAGTGGTTAGAAAGACCTTCTATATAGCCCATCTTATCATAAAAGGATTCACATCTAGATCAAGGGAGGTCATTGTGCCCCTGTACTCTTCCCTCATCAGGCCCATAATTGAGTACAATGCCCCATTTGGGATGTACCTTACCTGACACCTGCAGCAACTAGAAAGACCCCAAAAGTACCTCACAAAGAGGATCAAGGGACTCAAACAAATGCCATATGCTGCTCGGCTAAAGAAACTCCAGCTCTACTCAGTTGCATACCGCCTACTCAGAGGCGATCTATGCCTGACGTACAAAGCCATGTCCAACCCGGAATTAATGGACATGCTCCACCTCAGAAACTCCAAATCCCTTAGAGCTACGTAATTGAGAGAATTGAACCTCAGCACAGAAATAAATAGGACATGCTGGAGGGACAGATTCATAACCCAGATGCTCCCTTCACTCTGGAATAAAATCCCAGTCCCATGTTAGGCAGAGCCCCTCACTGACTCTCTTCAAGAGGAATCTTGACGAGTGGATGTGAGATCGTAGGTTCTCCCCGGGGGTCACTTCTGTGTCACTGCTAGACAGAGGCACAGTAAACTAACCTTAAAAAGGGCACAGTAAACTCATTCCAAGGGGTGGCGAAAGCCAAACTCACTTTGGCTAGGCCTGTAAATGCCCTAGGGCAGATAGTCTAGTATGAACCTATGAACCTATTACTAGCTTATCATTTTTATAATGCATGCAACATAGGCAATTTATTCTTCAAGGGCAACAGGCACTTTATTTCTAGATGAAACAATGACATATAAAGTTGTTTGCTAGCAGCAACCTCTTTATTAGTTACAGATTTCTTTAATGTGGATTTTACTATTTCAGAGATTGTGCATATTTACTGATACTGGTGGACTATAGAAGGTTGAGTAGACGTTTTATGATGGAAATGTTCTGAATTGGGCAGTTTTGTCATTGGTGCATGCATTTTGTTTCATTGTTTACTGGAAAAATGTTCAAAACAATAAATTTAAAATGCCGTCTAACAACTGTACTGTATTGTACAAGGAATATAATGTAATACAGTCAGGAAGATGTATCAAAGAGCATGTGTATGTTTCATGTTCAAGGGGCCTATGATTTTGAAAACAGCCCAGAGTTAATCTTTATCTGCCACTGGCAAAATGTATTTTCTTTGAATGTGGGTTTCAATGCTGTTTCAATGCATGTGAGTTTCAAGGGCAGAGATGTTATAATGCTAAGTTTATTTTTATTGTGAGACTGCATTGCTTTGTTTAACATATATCTATTAGGGTTTGTCCTGTAAAATGCAAAATAAAACTTTCAAATGAAATCTAAATCATTGCAGAAGTAAAGCAGTATGCTCATTACAGTGTTTATGGTAAATGGGGCAAAATAACCAAGGAATGGGACATTGGAATGGCTGCAGGGGGGAGGCTCCATTCGACCATGATTTTGTGAGGGAGGGAAGGGTAGCAAACTCAGACAGCCCCAGTTGAACTATACCTCTCAGTTGTCCATATTTTTGCAGAATGAATAGATATTTGCTTCTTATTTTTGGTTTGTTCCTCATAAAATTTGTGGTTTTCTAGCAAATCATTTAGGAATGAAGTCACTAAACGACAGACATTGAGTTTCAGACGTCATAACCTTCAGAAAAATGCATACTAATGCAACACCTGTTATTCTATCAACTGTCTTAAGTTTATACAAGAGCAATTTTTAGTAGTGTTTGTATGTTCCCCCAATATATTTGGCCTTGTCCAGATTTCCTGCATTAAGAGGTTGAGAGTTTCATGCAAATTGCTTTGTAGATTTAGGAATATCCAAACCTCTCAATTGTCCCCAATTTTGGCTCAAAATGTTGCTCTCCCCTAATAATCCATCCTCAAAATGGCAATTTTGGAAGAAAATGTGGAGGGTTTACAATTATATATAACTGTAATGATCAGAGTTATAGGTTAATTTTATTTCAGAAATGCATGTAGATACTCTTATTTTGTTAGCTGCTCAAGTTAACAGTGTTAATATTAAAAAGTTGTCCCTTTTTTGACAGGTTCCCAGCTGTATTGTGTGGCAACTTTATATTTTTGCATCACATTTTTGGTCTGTTTTTCATAAAATTGTGGTTTTCTGGCAAATTAGTGGCACGTCATTAAAGACTGAAGTTAGAAAATAATGGCAGACATTTGAGTTTCAGATTTCATACCCTTCAGAAAATTCGTACTTATGCAAGATCTGCTACTGTTCTATTATCTAAGTTAATAAGAGCAATATTTAAAAATATCCTTACTTTTGGGCCTGTGTCCCACTTCCAGTTCTATGTATGGCTTTCTCCAGATTTCTTTCTCTGAAGTTGAGAGGTATGAGTGTCAGAACCATCACTGTCAGCCAGAGACATTTCAAATTATGACATACTTGTTGCACCCCACTCCCCATTATAGTGGCTCTGGATGTGTCCAAGGAAGGCAAGGAGCAGTTATGCAGTGTAAGTGTGCAGAGTATTCCCCCATCCAAGGTAGACCACAAGTAGGACCGTAGCTTTTCATCTGTCCTTGATTTTGCAGAATGTTCTGGTTTTCTATCAGATTTTTATACTATTGATTTATGCTTCTTATTATTCAGGAAATGCATGCTGTCACAGTGCCCTGTTGCTCTGCTTAAGTAGCAATGATTTAATGAGCATCAGGTAAGCTTGTCAGAGATTGTAAGATGCAAGTAAGCTTTAATAAGTATACTGTTAAAGAATTACCAGCATCGAAAGCCTTTTCATTGTTGCCATGCAGAGAATATTTACATAACTAGATAATGTATAAGCCTTGGGTATTGAAATGCATATGACAGCATTTGTAATAAAAGGACAGGATTACAGTATTTTCAGAAGCTCATTACATTTATTGGAGACTTGCAGTCATCTTTGCAGGCTTTACCCGTAAACTAAACAGAATGCCAATCATGTGTGGTCCATAACTTGTGCAGGAATCCTTTAAGCAATTTATCTTGAGCTTGTTTCTTGTTTGCTGTTCATTTTTTACTTTGATCATGTCTTCCCCATTAAACAAGTAGATAGTTGTGTCAGGCAGCAGGTCTTTTTTGGATAAGAAACATTTTTACAAGTAGGGGTATCAAAGAGATTGCTACTTTCAGCATGTTACTTGGTAATTTTATAAAGTTGAATATAAATTATAATTAGAACTGCAGTGCAAGGAGTAGTGGTTTGAGTTGAGTGCTGTTTGTTTTTTATACTTGATTTTGACTGGCATTCCAGTAATGTATTTAAAAAGTAATTTATTTTTTCATGCCTCACAACCTGTTTCCATCTGGATATTAAGTAAGTTGTCATGTAGCCAATGCATTGAAATATTTTTTCTTCTACACTTCATTTTGTCTTGATTGGACTCTTGTAATGACCGTTTGGCACACAGGGCAGCATATTTAATCAAAGTTCCAATTGTTGTGGTTTTGAGCATAGCTTCACCCCTTTCTAGTTGGCCACACCCCTTCCCATTGGCCCCACCCATTCAGCTGTCTCTTGCAGCCCTCCTTTAATTTGAAGTCACCAGCCACCACTGAGTCCAGCTGTCTCTAGATGACAGAAATGTGGTATGGTATTTGTGAATACACTGTATAGAGGTGATATGTACTGTCTGCTTGCAGTAGCATGTCACAGAACTCACATGGTATATCCCCCACAGACACATGGGTTATGATACCTTGTGTTTCAGTTATTCACAGCTGCATCCCTAAAGTTCTTGCTTGACAGCAATGCATGCATGAGTACATAAAGCTGATGTGCTATCAATGGCCTACTTGACTAGCATTTTCTACCACATACCTGGAAGATCTCCAGCAGACACCTGGGCAGTCCCGACTAGACCAGCTCTCACATATCTTGTCACTTTTTCCATTGAGAGTTATAAGGAATTTCTTAGTCTTTGTCAGCTGGTGATGTCTTGTGTTATCAGCCCCAATAGCTAACCTATCTGTGCTCTTTTCTTTGCATGGAGCATCATGTTGGCAACCTTTTGATGCACCTACTGCACTGTTGTGTCCACCAACAGCATTTATTTGCTGCATCATTTCCTGCCACATCTGGCCCCTGAAGGTCTTGGCCACTTTATCTTTCTCCAGGATTCTCCTGCCATGGGTCTTTGGGGCTTGCAGCAGACCTCAGTCTTCTGTGGGAATATTTATTTAATGTGATGCCATTCTTTTGATGCCATGATAGCTCCAGATTACATGTGGGAACACATGTGGATCAGTGTGTGTGTGTGTGTGTGTGTGTGTGTGTGTGTGTGTGTGTGTGTGTGTGTGTGTGTGTGTGTGTGTGTGTGTGTGTGTGTGTGTGTGTATGTGTGCATACAGAGCCATCAGTGTTGGGCAACACCCACCACCTCAGTGGTCTTTCTACCCCTGTGGTTGGTATTGCCTTGTGAAGTGTTTTAACATAACAGATGTGACTATGCTAGACTGCTGTGTGGGGGCATGTGATCCACATACATTGCCCTACACACCACTGCCTACAACAGTGTCAGTACATGGCACAGCAGGGCTAGCATCCCCTTGAATGTGAGTATACAAAGTAGCCTCCCTGTGCAGTTCTCAGATCCTCCCACTAACAGGTATGTAAGCTGCCCTGCTTGTTTCCTGTGGTCTGTGTATTGTCACCCCAAGGACTATAATCGGTCATGCTTGTACAGTGAGACTGTATGGATGTTACCGTACCACAGGAACAGCAACTGCCAGTTCACTGTACCCTTCTAGTTCAAAGGCCTCCCAAAATTGTAACATAGGTTCATAGGTTCATAGGTAGGTACTAGGCTATCTGCCCGAGAGCATTTATAAGCCTAGCCAGAGAGTGTTGACTTTTGCCACCCTATTGATTAATTAACTGATCCTCTGTCAAGCAGAGCCAATGAAGAGATCCCAGAGGTGTATTTTCTGTTACCCATACTCAAGGTTTCTCTTGAAGAGTGTTAGTGAGGGGCTCTGCCTAATGTAGTTTGGAATTTTGTTCCAAAGCATGGGGAGTCTCTGTGACAGGAATATATCCCTCCAGCATGTTCTAGTTATTGTTGTGGCGAGGTTTACCTCACTAGATCGTGTGGCTCGCAGTGACTTGCATTTCTTTAGGTGGAGCATGTCCATCAATTCTGAGTTGGACATGGCTTTGTAAGTCATGCAGAGATCACCTCTGAGTAAGCGCTATGCCACTGAGTACAGCCAGATTTTTTTCAGTCTGGCTGCATAGGACATATGTTTGAAGCCAGTAATCCTCTTGGTGAGGTACTTTTGTGGTCTCTCCAGCTGTTGGACGTGTCTTATGAGGTACATCCCAAATGGGGCATTGTACTCTATGATGGGTCTGATGACTGATGAGTAGAGGGGGCACTATAACCTCTTTATTTCTAGATGCAAACCCTTTAGTAATTAGATGGGACACATAGAAAGATTTCCTAACTACTTTGGCAATATGATTGTCATATCCTATCCTATAACAATAACATATCCTGCCTATTCTCTGTGCCTTAAATGTGTTGGCCACCCTGCCCCAACAGTTTGCTATATCCCTGGCAAGGCTATTGCAATGTTAGCAGACAGCACCCTCGATGGTATGATAAATGTGTGCAGCAGCCATGCACCCTGGGGCTGTACCTGCAAGGTGGTGTTCATTACTATTAAACTAGTCTGCAGTCACATTCCCTATTTACTGTTTTTTGTCCACCGTATTCTGTGCTCTGTAGTTTATCAGTCTCTGTAACACAGTCTCCCACATCATGGTGTCTATTTTGTTTACTGAGTTATAAAGGAGCCCCATAGTACATTGATTATGTTAATGAGGTGATTGAACGTGATGTTCTCTGAACTGCTCCAGTAATGCAGTGCAATGAATTATTGTCTCTGTTCTGCAGTATGAAGTTTGGTGCACCTCATGCATATGCACTGTGACCATTTAAGGTGTATGTGGCTGTGTAGCCCAACTATGGTACTAAACATTTATTTACCTAGTGGTAATGGCTATGGTCATCATACTACTCAGCTGGCCATTTTGGCCAGTTGCAGGCATATAGGTCACATAGGGTATGCAGCTGTCACCCTCCCCTGTGCTACATTCCATGTGAATCAGTGCATCATAGATGGTATTGTGCTACCTTTCTCTATGCTGATGAATGTCACTTGGTGCATGTGATGTGCAACATTGCACCCCAGCTATAATTTTTGCTCCCAGAGTTGACCTGGTGAGTAGGTATGGTCTCTGGTGGACCCAAGTAGGGCAGGACTTCGACATGGAGCAACTGGGAGACTAAGATCTTTCTGCAGATGTTGCACATGCACCACAGGGAGTGCCTGCTGCAGGACAGCTATGAAGGTCTGTTGTATAAGGCTGATGTCTGGCTCGCATTTGCAAGCATGGTGAGTGATGTTACAGGCATCACTTGCTCTGGCAAGCAGTTCTAGTGCAAGTTAAGTGATCTGACGAAGTGCCAACCAGACCTTCTCTGCAAATGGAAACAAGATGGGGAGTGACAACCTCCATATTACAGTAAGATTTAATTTTTTTCTAAGTCATTTTGTACAGTAGGCTTTAAAGTACTTTTACAGGCTCTTTGTGCTGTCACAAGAATGCAGTACTCATTAATGTATTTTTGCTGTTTGGCAGCAGAGGAGGACATTGCAGAAAATAAACATACCTGCCAGAGGGGACAGATCAGGCTCTCTAGGTAGCAGTGTAAGTGTAGTGTATTGCTGCCAGAACTGTATGTGTATTTAATGTGCTTACCCCAGCATTGACCAGTTTATCTTTCCATTTTAAAAGGTTCATAGGTTCATAGGTAGGTACTAGGCTAAGGCCCAAGGGCCTAAGTAAGCCTAGCCAACAAGGTTCCCTGGCTTATGCCACCCAAGAAAGTTAATTTCCTGTGCCCCTGTCGAGCAGAGCCACAGAAGTGATCCCTGGGGTGTATTTCCTATTTTCCATCCACTCATCGAGATTTTTCTTGAAGAGTGCTAATGAGGAACTTTGCTTGACATAGATGGGTAGCTTTTTCCAGAGTATAGGAAGTCTCTGGGACAGGAATCTAGGTCACCATAGTTATTCAGTGCTTGTAAGACGTCTGTTATTAGTGCATTTGTACCTCTGCTAATGTCCTTAACTGTGCCAGCTATTCCTAAAACTGCCATGTGTATGACAACTGTATCGAAAATGTGTAGCAATGCACTAAGGCTTAGTTTTCCTCTGATTTGTTGCAGCATTACTTGTCCATTACTGATTAGTATGGTTAACATTATGCGTTCTGTTTGTACTACTGTCCCACACATCCCTGAATTTGTCATATTGTGCATGACAGTGCCACATATCTCTATTCTTCACATCAGTGACCATTTTATTTGTCTAGTTTGATTATGTTTTCCTTGGTTTATTGTCTGTTACTCACAAACACATCAATTTCTGTCCACAAAGAGTTCTACTGCCTGCTCACTGCTGACACTGACATTGCCATTCAAATCCCTTGGTGTTAACCCCAGTTCTAGCATACATTTCCCCAGCCATTGGTATAAACATTGTTCAGCTGATTATTTTTCACCTTTTAGGACCTCTCTCAATAAAGTGCACCACATTATGCTGACCATTGCTGTTTGGTTAATTTCTCTTTTTCCTCTTATGCATGACCTTTTCTTAGTTACGTTGATTTTTGTTTTGTTTTATTTTTCCACTTTTAGTTTCATTTTCTCCTGCAAGATTAGCTATAAAGCTGACAGTGATGAATTAATGGCCACATTGGAGTGTACAGGGCACAGCACCATCTACGGGGTCCATACCACTCAATCTTTTAGAGCAATAATTATAGACAAAACTAAAATTCTGGAGGAAGAAAAGCTCAGAATCAGGGACAGATTTTAAAAATTATTCTTATATTTAGAATTTGCTAAAATAACAGGTTTTGCATTAACGTGTGCTTTCTGAAGGATATGAATTATGGAAATCAAATGTCTGCTGTTATTCAGTGACTTCATTCCTGAATGATTTGCTAGCAAACCATATTTTTATGAGGAACAAACCAAAAATATGAGGCAAAAATCTGGATATTCTGCAACATTCTAGATAGCTGATTTGGCTAGGTCATCAGTGGACCCCAAGCCAGCCTTGCAAGGTGATGAAGATTATCTTGCAGAATTTGTCCTACATGAGTCACTGGTGGCATTTCACTTCTAGTTCTGTATTCTGTGAGAAAGGCTTCTCAGTAGGGAATGATATGGAGGGGAACTTTTGGGTCACCTGGGTGGAGGTGCAGCAGCTGGTCAGGACAGGTGGCTTGATACTCATATTGGCACCCTGGAGTGCATCCTCATGTGACTTGTAGAGTGATATAGCCACTTGACTCTGTCCATTGGGCCACCAGTGACAGAGCATACTTGTGATGTCAACCACCTGAAGTGACAGACTTCTAGGTGGTGCCTTTCTCGGATGTCTTGGTAGGCTGTTCTAATCCTACCCTATACTCCATGATGGTGCTCCTCTCCCCTCTTTGTTGTCCAGTTCTCCCCATCTCCAGTAATCTACTCCCTGTCTGTCTTTCTGTCTGTGTATCCACATTAGGTTCTCCCTTTTGTATCAGCACCTCTCCTGTAAGTCTCTGTTCTGTGTCATATGTTTCTGTGTCTGCAACTACTGCCATCCCTATACCATCCTACCTACCTGCAACTTTCCCATGCTTTCACCCCCTTTCTTCCCAATCTCTATATCACTAGTCCATTTCCTCTGCCCTTGTATATACATTACCCTGCTTTCTCTCCCCCCATTCTGACTATCCCACTGCACAGCTGACAATGTAGCACATATGTGGTGATTTAATGTTCCTGTGAATGCACATTGTGTCAGGAAACAACCTGCATGCCAATGGCACCAGACTACAATACCTCAATAAGCAGAATCCATTCACTTGCACAGTGGCTACCATTTTTGTGACTGTGTGCCTTCATTTTGCAGCACTGTCTCTGACATGTCCACCCTATGTCAACATTTGTGTATGCATAATCCGTGTGGGGCCATATTGTCCAGCTATCACCATGCTGTTTATCACAGGACAGTTACATTATCTTTCTTTCTGAATATCTCTCAGTATGTGAGAACAACATTTATTTAAATAGAAACTGCTAACAGTGGCATTACTCATAGAAGTCCTTTCATTCATAGTCCACTGGGCCCTCCAAAAAGAGGCAGCATGACAGAATTACAAAATGTGGGAATGGGAGGCCATCACTCTACATACCCTTTTGTCAGTTCATTGTGCTAAAAAAGACAATGTATTTGTGTAAGAACTGACTGAAAAAGAAAGACTATGTATAAGTGTGTGTGTGTGTGTGTGTGTGTGTGTGTGTGTGTGTGTGTGTGTGTGTGTGTGTGTGTGTGTGTGTGTGTGTGTGTGTGTGTGTAAGCTGTGTTTAAAGTGCTCCTGTGTCCATAGTGAAAAGCTTTTCTTTTGGAGGAACCCCCTCCATGTTACTTAATATAAACAGCCATTGGGCTGTACCAAGAGAGCAGTCCGATTTAACAGGGACTTTCAGCAAGATGAGTTTTCTGACAAATTGCAGTGCCCCCCCCCACTTATAAATATTACCTATACATAAATACAGCTGCCTAAAATCAAGTTTTTAAATATTACTTTAATAGTTACTTTAATTCCCTCAAAAATTGTTGAAACAGATTTTAAATCATCATGCATTTTCAGAACAATATCAAATATAAAACAGGGGTCCCTATCATAACACTGAAAACAACACTGAAGCTCCTAAGGTCAAGTCCATTTCACCGAAAAGTCATAACACTGAAAATGCATTTCACTGAAAAAAAAAAAACCTGTATATATTTGTGTCGAATGTATGCGATGGCATCATTTCTGATCATAGGAGTTATTAGGGAAGTGAGTGTAGCACAGTACGTGTGAATTGTGATGGTCAGCATCATGTTTTACCCTCAAATCTGTAGATGTCCGTATTTGCTCTTAAACACTGATTCACTGTGTGGTGTTTTTTCTTTTCTCCATGGTTGTGTGATCATGGAGTTAGCATATATAAGAAAGGGGAGTGGGGGGGGGGAGCTCTTGGCCCCCTGAAAAAGCATGTTTTTAGGATATATTTCTTGTGGAGAATGTTTTCAGTAAAATGAGTTTTCAGTGTTATATGAGTTTTTGATGATATATGTTTGACCATATGAGTTTCGGTGTTATGAGTTTTCAGTGTTATGACCCATAAAACACTAATGTCTGGCAATTTTGATGGACTGTAAATTTCAGTAATTTACCAGAAAATCAAAAAAAATTGAGGGACAGGGAAAACTATGGGGTAAAAATCAGAGCCATTCTACAAAATCAGAGATAGTTGAGAAATATACATGGTTAGAAAAACACAAATAACTTGTCTGTGCATATATGGACATGCATGTGTGTGTTCACTTCCATAACATGTAGTTTACCTTTAAATATGTTTGATAGGGTTATTGCTCATCATTAGAAATCAGGACTGCACAACAGGTGATGAGTGCACTGCTTGCTAGAGTGAGTGATGCCAGTGGCATTATTCACCATTGTTTCAATGTGGTGGCAGGTATCCACATTATACAATGGGCCACCATGATGGCCCAGTAGGTGCTCCTGATACTCACTTGACAGAAGATAAAAAACAATCTTTGCTGCACCAGACAGGAGCCCTGTCGAACCCAGTGGCTGAAGAGGCCATGCCCATTCTGTAGGTCTCCATGAGGTGCAAAATGGTAGCCTCATTTGCACAGCTACATGTTATGGACATAATGTGATGTGTGACGAGCAACACAGGCAGAAATGGTACATTAGTGAAAGTGTCACTACCACAGAGTGGCTTGTGTTTGAATGATCATAGTATGCATGTGTCCCATTAGCCTGGGGATGGTCAGGTATGAACTAGTACTATCTGGGTGTAATAGCACAATATGTTATGCCAGTTATTCAGATACGTTTGCAGTGAGTTACTCTATTAGCATAATTACAGTGCTATGTGGTCTGTCTTAGTGTGGTAAAACATGTGCTCACCATATTGCAGAGACTACATTAAGAAAAGCAAATAGGAATTTAGTTCAGAAGACTCCATACCATGATATAGGCATGGTGAAGGAAGATAATACACCTGTTAATGCAGCAGTACACAGCACTGAGCAGTCATGATGCATAGCAGAAACAGGGATAGATAGGAAACAGTAGAACAGTAGGTAACATAACACAAGGGCATGACAGGTTAACATCCAGCTTTGAGGCTCACCTTGACAGAGAACATAGCACAAGGGCATTACAGATAAATGTATATCCCCATAGGGGCCTCACCATGACATAAAACATAGCACAAGGGGTAGATTACTGTCCTGCAAGGGGATCAACATGACAGTGAACACAGCACAAGGGCATTACAGATGATTCTGCAGCCCCATAGGGGTCTCTCCCTGGCAAAGAACATAGCACAAGGGTGAGATGGGTTAATGTACAGTTAAGAGGTGTCATTCATCATACAATCAACAGCATAAATATGTACATTGTTATCCTGCATGAGGTGAGACATACAATGGTGTGAGCAATATCTATGTCACAGCCCTGAGATTGCCTGGTCCACTGACATACCATAGGTGATTGTCTGTTAAAGCAGTTGTATGGGTACACTGCTGTGTTGGGGATGGGGGAACAATAGCACATGATCTGCTGGAATATATAGTAGCCCAAATATCATGTGAGCCCACTGTTTAACATATCTTTTTATTGATGTAGTGAATATTCCAACCATGAGGCCTAGTGACTATTAAGTAACACATACTATTGGACTGGGTATCTGTAGTCCCATGTGGATGTTACATCTATTCAATTAGCCCACTGTATTTCCTTGCATAACAGCAGCAAATCCATACATATGATATATTATAGTAATCCTTACAATTAGTGTGTAGCTTAGAGACTTATCTTGCGAATGCAGCATTTGAGAGATTACTCTGTGTGATGCAAGCAGTACACAACCAATACATAGATAGGTACAGGTTGTTTGGGCTGCCTGGTATCAACATGTTTACTATATGTATGTGAGTAGGAGTAAGGTGTCAGTCCCTAGGGCCCTAGGTATCAGTGAATGTGCTATGCATTGTCTCTTAGCCAATGCCAGGGCATACTGGGCATGCCTACATCTGCCTACAGGGACATCATCAGGGGCCTCCTCCTCCGAGTCCTCTTGTGAGTGTGGCTGTGGTGACCTAGGCCCTGGTGGGGGGCTGTGTATCCCTTCCCTTTGCTGATTCTGGTGCAGATGTTTCTGCAGGGTCATATTGTGTGGCATGACACATATTGTGAACATATATGCATATGTAGCTGGAGAGTACTGCTGGACTCCACCAGATATATCAAGATACCAGAACTGTGACTTCAGCAGCCCAAACACATGGTCTGTGATGTTTCTAGTTTGTGCTTGTGTCTCATTATAGCATTCTTCCATGGGTATGTGTGCATATCTGATGGGTGTCATCATCCACGGTTCCAGTGCATAGCCAGCATCCCCAAGTAAATGCCCATGTGAGATGTCACCCCTAGCAAACATCTGGTACAGCTGTGATGTATGCCAGATATGGGAGTTGTGACAACTGCCAGGGTTGTCAGCACACACACACACACACACACACACACACACACACACACACACACACACACACACACACACACACACTCATGATAATGACCTGGGCATTGCACATGATCTGGCAGCTGATGGAGTGGTACCCCTTGCAGTTTATGTAGATTCTACCCTCCTCACTAGGTGGTACCTTGATGTGTACATGAGTTCAATCTATGGCAACTAGTACCTTAAGGTAGTGTGCTACAGGGTAGAAGTGCTGCATATTGCTGCTTGCCTCTGGGGTGAGGGGAAAATAAATGTGCTCACTGGCATGTGGTAGCATGGCATCCAGGAACTGGTGGAGTACCCTGGATGCTGATGCCTGTGAGACCCCCATAATGTCCCCAGTTGGTCTTTGGAAGGTACCTGTGGCTATTATCCTAAGGGCTACACATACCTTTGTTTCCACTAGGATGGGTTCCCATCTGTTGGCTTTGAGTCTGAGTTGAGAGCGGCAGAGCTCAGTGACTTCTTGTAGCATGTCTCTGTCCACCCTGTAATGCTGTACAATCTCCAGCTCATGTAGCTCCTGGAAGGTTACCCTGGGCCTGAACAATCTTCTCCTTCTCTGCCTAGACCTATTGTCAGCAGCACCAGCAGCAGCACTGAGTATGGCATCTGGCACATACAGATGTAGCAGACCTGTAGCAGCCCCGGGCATTCTTTCACTTAAAATTCCCAAGTCTGTACTCTAATGGTGCTGAATATGGGTGAAAAATCAGAATGTAAGGTGTATGCATACTTTATAGTGCTCTACTGTAGATGCTGACTGTGCGATTGGCTACTTACAAGTGCATTCCACCTGGCTAGTATGTTATTAATATTGTTTACTGGCCCTAGTTTAAGTTAAACAAGAGTCACAAGTAATTAATACAGCATTGCTTTTTAGATATTCTCAGCAATGCGGCACGCTGCACAAACTTGCAGAAACAAGCGCTGCGAAGGTAAACAAAGCTTAGCAGTCACTGTACACACCCCTCCTGAAAGGTCACGCTCAGCATGGTGGTGTGAGGTGAAAACATGTGGAAACACATGCCCCAAAGTAAATAAAGCTTAGCAGTCAGTTTACTCACTCCCCTGCTGAGCACAGTGGTGTGCCATGCAAACAGGAGCAGCTGAGCTAGAATAAGCTTACAAGTCCTCAGACACACCCCCTCTTGATGTCAGCTATCTCTTCTGTGAGCACCAATATGGTTCTGTGCATACACAGAAGGGATATGTGGACAGATACCCATTTGTGCTATTCAGTAACCCCACCTCATTTGCATAGGGATCCATGCACACAACTGGCAAACTACATGGTTCCAGACCCTACCTCATTAGCAACAGCACCATTCCACCATTGCAGATACTCCATGCAAGGTCCTATAATACATTTTTGCCACATACTATTAAATGTGTTTTTTACACTTTTTTTTTTTTTCATAAAAGCATGTTTGCGCACTGCCGCACAATGAGCAAACATACCCAGATCATTACAATAATAAAATTATTTTAACTTATTTCCCTTAAGTTTTTGGACAATGGTGAATAGTTTTGCTCATATCTGTATGTGCTATGCCATTTCTGTCCATCTACCTGCATTTGTACAGCCCCTGTTGTCTGTCTAAATTCCTGTACACAGAATATTTCTGTGTACACTACGGACACCAACACAGGGTCTGCAGAGCTGCCCAACTGCTTGCTGGATCACTCTATCTCCCTCATTTGCATGAAATTCACATGCTAATGAGGTGATTTGAATGCCAGTATACTTCAGTGTTGATGCGTATGTGTGCGCCACCTAGCTGTGTTTACTGAATTGCAAATCTGCTTACTTTCATGTAAACAGCGTGCCATTATGCCTACATGGTAAAAAAGACCATGTAAGCATTATTAAATTCTGTCCTAGGTCTTTGCCTTTTACTGAAGAGCTTATTCTTGCAGCACCTCTGGAGATATATTTAGTGCTGTTGTCATATACTATTTTTTAATTTCCTTAAAATGGTTTCTGTACATTTGGTTGAGCATAAACTCACCAGTGATTATACATTATATACTCATACATGCAAACACGCACGTATGTGTTTATAATGAATAATTAATGGTGAGTTTTACTGAAATACAAAACATTGAGCAACCTCATCAATGATTACCATTCATCACCACTAAAATCATTGAAATAAAGTAGTTGCAACAGTGAAAAGGGCAAATTTCAATTGGATGAAGTTCTTCAGTTCAGATAATTATTGTCAATTTTATTATCATGTGTTTTTACAAATCTTCAGAAATGGAGAGTTGTTAACATGGTTAAAATGTTTTTTCATGTATTCAGACTAACTTAGATATTCTGACACAGTTCTATGAACTTCACATTGCTTATTTGCCAATTAAAATAAGCCTTGAAAAAAGACATATCTTACTGATGAGGTGTAGTTTCCCTGTACAATTTAATTTTATCTTAGAGTTATAATATGTTAAAAAAGATAATTAATATCCTTTAGTTTTGAGTTGAACCTGTGAAATATTTAAACTCTTTATCCAAGGTACCTTATAGACATAATTCAATACAGATAAAATATGTTTAAAATTTAAACAACAGTAAAGCCATTTTATAACAAATGTACAACAAGAACTCAATGCTACCTCACCATTTAGGATCTGGGCAAGCTCCACCCCTCATCCCTGTCAATTGTGAATGGGAATGTCTTCCATAACTTAACAATGTAAAAGGAATATCTAGCAGAGTCAAGTTTACTTTTTCAGAAAGGCTTGTCTAAAAAATATACATAAGGAGCAAAGGGTTTTGATTAAGAGTCTAAAGATAGGGTGGAAAGCACTGTACATACACAATAGATAGGTGAGCTAGTTGCAACTTATAGGAAAGAGCAGACCATACCTCTCAACCTCTTAGAGCAAGAAATCTGGACAAATCAATAAATAAAAGTGGGACAAAGGCCCAAAAATAGGGGCAATTTTTAAATATTGCTCTTACAAACTTAGAAAGTTGATAGAATAACAGGTTTTACATTAGCAGGACTTTTCTGGATGGTATGAAGTCTGAACAAATGTCTGTCATTAGTTTTTTAACTTCAATCTTTAATGGTTTGCAAATAATTTTCCAGAAAACCACAATTTTTATGAAAAACGGACCAAAAATATATGGAAAAAATCTGGACATTCTGCAAAAATCTCTACTGTTAAGAGATATGGCAGATCAGCTTAGTCTGTGAAAGATGTGCCCTGATGGGCTTGAATAGGGCCTAACTTAGTAAACTTTCTACATTGTGATAAGTACTAGTAAGCTTTATTAAGGTAGAGCTTTTCAGTGAAGATTGTCATTTCCTGTAGTAATTTGAAACATATTGGTGGAATTTTTTTACCTGAAGACATGAATCATTTTGCCCTTTGCATTCCACATTTGATTTACTTTAGTAATAGAATTAATATGTAAATTAAACTTTAGATCCTGATCCAGCAGAACACTTAAGTCTCTATAGGCATCATCAAGTGATTTTGTTTTCAGCATAGATGGTTTGTCATTGTATTTATGTGTGAAAACAAATATACATTTAGGTTCAGTAGGGTTTAATAAGCTGCAAACAGTGTTGGAAGTCAGTAACATATTTTGAAGGGCTGCATTTGATTTTCTAAAGATAAATACATGCATAATATGGCAGAGATATTAACATGCCGAACCACAGAAGCTGTACTACAGTGAAAATACATATCACTAGCAAACAGGAAGAGTACGATCATCCATAGGATGCATAACAGGGGAACATGAGCAGGAAAATCTCTCTGCAGTCATAGGATGGATAATACGGAAACATGAGCATGAAAATTCCTCTGCAGTCATAGGATGGATAATAGGAAAACTCAAGCAGGAAACTCCCTCTGCAGTCATAGCATGCTTAATAGGGGAACATGAGCAGAAAACTCCTCTACAATTGTAGGATGGAAAATAGGGGAACACAAGCAAGAAAATCCCTCTGTAGTGATTAGTAGCTACTATATTACACAAAGTCCTATTGTTGAGGTACTTTCTGAATCAGTCAAGTTGATCTATACCAGTATG
The DNA here is from genome assembly GCF_019279795.1 of Protopterus annectens. Taxonomy (NCBI): domain Eukaryota; kingdom Metazoa; phylum Chordata; order Ceratodontiformes; family Protopteridae; genus Protopterus; species Protopterus annectens. The sequence continues at coordinate 1,596,768,933 of NC_056731.1, forward strand.
TCTGATAAGGAAACAATTAGGTCAGAATGAGTTGTGTATTTTTAACTGTGAGGTTCCTAGGTCTAGAAGAATGAATATGGGAATAAAGAAATAAATATGTAAACAAACAAGTTATAAAGTACTGAGAGACATGGATAGGTCTAGAGATAATGCATCTACCCTGGTTGAACAGCTTAGACTACAGCAGATAGAATTAACTATCATTAATAGAGCTGCCTCCACACCATGATGAGGTTTAATTCCATGTAGTACATGAAGTGCAATGATTATGCTTCAAAATGAGAAAAAGAAAAGCTTGTTAAGCAGCCTTTCTGACACCAGAAAGTACTTAACAAACTTTTGATAAACACTCCTATGCACTGATAAGATGGAGTCTTGAACTAGGGATTGACAGATGACAGTGCTGGCCAATAAAAAACAGCAGCAGAAGGAAAACCCGCTTTACAAATTGTTAAGACTTCACTCTGTCACACTTATAGGTTCATAGATTAGTACTAGGCTAACTGCCAGTTACCCCATGTGAGAATCAAACCATGCACCTTATGTCTTTAAGGTAAACACCTTAACCATTATGTCATTCTCCCACCTCGTATAACAAAACCTATGGCAGAGCAAACTGTTCGACATCTTTTAATGCAGTTCATTCTTTGGAGGAACACTTTCTTTCTGTCTGCTATCTGTTTGATAGCATTAAAGTGTTTTACTAGATTTCAAAGGCTTTGAAAAATAGTAAAACACATTTCATGGTCTTACACTTTTTTTCTTTCTGAAGCAGATAAAACTCCACGCACTACAAATAATTATGATTAGGTCTCACTCTCACTCTCAAGGTAAATTTCTTGGGATCCATGTCTCATATAACTAATAGATTATACTAGGAGACCCAATCATAACTGGATAATGGTTTCAGGAGAATAACATTTCTAAGTAAGAAAAGCCTTTGACTGATTGCTCATCTCTTTTTTGAGCAGCTCCGTGAAGGGTGAGAGAAGTGCTTTAGGTCTGCAATCTGATAGGCACAAAGTTGTACCTTCTGTATGAAGATTGAAGACGATTTTGGTAATTGTTTTTCTACTTGTTGTACCTCCAGTTGACTATCATTTGCTTGGTGGTGTTTCTATTGCACCTAACTTTTATGTTCCCAATACTACCATCTGTGGCTTAAACCACCTTGTCCTTCAGCTGATCGGGAAAAGAAAGTGGAAATTCAGAATAAAGTTAGCAGGTGACACGGAATTACATACAGCAGCTTCATGCCAAAAGATATTTTTAGGCCTCAACTCCATATGGTTTACTATACCATGAAGCTAGGTGGACAATGAGGCATGGCCTATGAGGATGTGTGTATCTTTTGTCCTAGGATACCTCCACTTCCTTAGTCATTGTGGACATCCAGTCCTGTAATCATCCTGCTGCTCCTTTACTCGCTGAATCAATAATGGATGTTGAATTCCCTGAGCCACAATTAAGTCTTCATACTTAAATACCGCCAGAGTGGCCCATATCAGTAACTTGAGGTAATTGCCTTTGTAAATCCTTCATATGACCTTATAGTCTTTTCTCTATCACATTATATGGTGTAAAAACAGTTCTTTGTGTTACCTAAGTTGTACATCACTTAGCATTTCTTCTGCAGAAGCTACACCATGTGTTTTTCACTTTGTGTACATTAAAGGTCTTCCATATACTTTTCTGTATTTTATTTTACCCTCTTTCACTCGTTTGTTCTCTCTTCCATTTTTACACTATCTCTGTGTGGCTTTCATATGGCATTTTCTACCACTTTGTCCTAAAACCAACAAACTATATCCTCATGTGACATATTGGCCCAATGAAAACATTCTTGCATTTGTAAGATTTTTTTTTAAGCTATCTAATTAAAAGTGTGTTTGACCATATTATTTTGTATGTTAGTAGCATTCCTAGTTGCAGTTCCATAGAAACTATAGCATTCAGTGTCTTAGCTAGTGTTAAAACTGTCTTTTTATACTGTCAGTACACATGGCCAGAGACAAGTATGTTCTTTCAATACATCAGACAAATATCCCGATCCACATTCATCTTCACGTAAGATCCTTCTGCGGGACATATATCTTCCTGTAATCAAGTACTGCTGATGTAGAAGGTTTATTAGTCTCTATAGCCTTTGTAAATTATTTTGATTTGGAATTATTTGTAACAAAAAGCTGTACAACAGCTCTCTGTGCACCTTCACTATTATTCATTTCACTGGAAAATCCTGCTTTTCAGTCTTCCATTCCAAAAAGGCAGCTAGACTTTATAAAGTTTCTCAGAATAACAAGGTTTATGGTATCCTGCAATTTCCCTGTGGACAAAGATGGAAAGATATTGAATAGATTTGGTAAGAGAATATTTTCTTCTTCCACTGTGGTATATACACTTCTTAACTATTATACACATATGTTGAAATACATTCATCTTTGTACAGTTTTTGAGAATTATCTGCTCCACTTCCCCGTGAGGGTACTACCTATATGAGTTCCATTGTTTCCAATGTTCCTCAAGCATGCAAACATGCCTTAAGAAGTGTGTATGGTTCTGCAGATATTGTGTTCAGGGCCACTGTTACTTCTACAGAGATCTATCTAGGTTCATAATCAAAAGTTGTCTGATGGGGTAAAGTCTGAAATTTTAAATTTAGCTTTAGATAAGGAGTTTTTGTTTGGCCCTGCTACCAAAAACAGTTTGATGAGCGAGGGAAATTAATACAGGGAGTTTCCAAGATTTTTCAGGCCCCTACAAATCTACCAGATCCTCTTTCCCATTTAAGAAACAAAACAATTAATACCTGATTTCACAGGGCAAACAGAAGTGAAACAACAAGAAACAAGGATTATACCAGCATTTCCCCCCTCCCCCATCGCTCCTGCTCCTATCTGTCAAAATCTGTCCCAGAAACTGGCTCTGTACATTCTCCTTAGGTGACAAATTGTTTCAGACTCCTGAGTGTTAAAAGTGGTTCAGGAGGGATGTAGTTGGCAATGGATACAAATACCTTCTTTCAGGGGAGTTCCTCCCAACCTTCCACACCAAACAGACTTTTTCCTCAGGTTCTTCAGCTCCTATTCACCCTAGGAGTCATAGAACCAGTGCCATTAAATCAAATTGGAAAAGGCTTTTATTCCAGAAAGTTTCTGGTACCAAGGAAGGAAGCTTCTTGGAGATCAGTTCTATGTCTTTTCTTTCTAAATCTGCATGTGAATGTTTCAAAATTCAAGACTTGACTTTGGAATATGTTAACTCTCATTCTCCAAGCAGGTTTTATGGTTACATTAGATCTAAAAGTTGCTTACCATCACATTCCAATACCCAAAGGCTTCAGGAAGTTTCTTAGATTTGCTGCGTCTAGGTCACATTATGAGTTTTTTGTATTGCCGTTTGCGTTATCTGCAACTTCAGGGGTGTTTACAAAGTGTCTAGCTCCAGTCATAGCTCATTGCAGACTGAATAGCATTCACATAGTCCCTTATTTAGATGACTTATTCATCTTTGCAGAGTCTTTTCCCAGATGGCAAGAGTCATTACAATAGGTTTCTTCTTTACTGACCAGTCTGGGGTTCCAGATAAATGTTCAGAAATCCTGACTGACCTTGTCTCACAGCATTCTTTTTCTAGCCTGTCTTATAGACACCCTCCAGGAAAAAAAAAAAAACTTTTTTTAACAAAGAAGATGGATTTTTATCTGAAAACTTCATTGACCTTCTCATATCAGCTTCAGACATTAGCCAGAGTGTATATCAGGGTCTTGGAGTTGATGACCTCTGTGATTCTCCTGATTCCTCTTGCCACGCTACACATGAAAAAGATTCACTAGTTTCTAAAAAAAACACATGGACCCAACATTTGCATTCTGTGGAATTTCAAATTCCAATATTAGGCATTGTAAAACAGGAACTCCATTTGTGGTGACTACAGATAACAAACAAACCAAAAAAGAGGAACTGGGCAGCAACAAAGGATCTAAGAAACACAGCAACATTCGCTGGGTCCAGTAAAGGCAGACAGTTCACCACAGGTTGATAGGTCAAAGGTGTGTACTAGGCTAATGGCCCTGGAGCCTTTACAAGCCTAACCCATAGGATTACCCTGGCATTGTGCCACCTGACCTTAGTTCCCAGTGCCTCTGTCGAGTAGAGCCACTGGAGTTATCCCTGGGGTGAATTTTCTATTTACCATCCACTCATCAAGATTTCTCTTGAAGAGGGCCAGTGAGGTACTCCACTTGACATGTATGGGAAGTCTGTTCCATAGCATGGGCAGGTCTGGGTTATGAACCTGTCCCTCCAGCTTGTTCTACTGACTGAGGTAAAAAGATTGAGGTCTCAGGAGTGTGTAGTGTGGAGGGATTGGGATTTCTTTAGATGTAACATTTTTACCAGAGCTGGGTCAGACATGGCTTTGTAAGTCCAGCAGAGATCACCTATAAGTAGGCAATATGAGACAGAGAATAGTTGGAGTTTTTTGAGTCTATCCATATAGGGCACATTTTTTGGCATTGAGGGTTCTGACACCAGTCGTTGGTCTCAGTGAGACCTTTCTGTAGGATGTCAACATCACTTGGGGAGTTAATTTTGGCTCCCAACTTGCAATCGTCTGCGAACGTTGTCAGCCAATGTCCATTCGTGTTGGCCTGGACTTCAGAGAAGTAGATACCAAACAGGAGAGGATCCAGGACCGAACCCTGTGGGACTCCACTCATGACTGGTCAGCAGTCTGACTTGGAGTCAGCTACTTTCACACTGTGGGTACTATCTGTGAGCCAGTTTGCAACCCACCTAGTGATATAGGGGTTGATGCCTAGCTTAGTGAGTTTTTTTATGATTCCTGAGTGGGGAATGGTATCAAAGGCCTTGGCCAGATCAAAGTAGGCTGTATGAACCACCTTGCCTTCATCTACAGCTCTGGTGACTGACTCAATGAAGTTGACCAGGTTGAGCAGGCATAATCTACCCTTCACGAAACCAAACTGTGCGGGATCCAGAGTTTGGAGATTCCCTATATCCTTGTTTATTAGGTCCATGATGATGCGTTCCATAGCTTTGCATTTCAGACTAGTCAGGCTAATGGGGCGATAGTTCCCAGGGTTTGTAGTTGCTCCTCCTTTGTGGAGAGGGATGAGAGTAGCATTGAGCCATTTGGTAGGGACAAAGCCTGAGGTGAGGCTGTGATTGAACAGGGTACACAGGTGAGATGCCAGTTCACTTTGTAGTTCATGTAGAACACAGCTAGGGATATTGTCAGGTCCCATAGAAGCTGTATTCATGGCCTTGGCCAGTGCTATTTTAACCTGTGCACTAGTAATACTGGGTGCCTGGCAATCTACTGGCATTGTGATTAGTCCTTTGGAGGAGGAAGAGGGGTAAAATTGGCACTGAATACGCCAGCCAGTATATTGGCAATATCTGTTGGCTTGGTATAGGAGGTGCCATTGTGCAACAGCTCCGAGCAAATCTGGGTATTGCCGTGGAGATTCTTTACATAACTATAGAAGGCCTTGTGGTTGTCTTTACTCTCTGCTGCAATTCTGTTTTCATAGCTAGCTTTAGAGGAATTGATGAGGGATCTTAACTTTTTGTTGAGGCTGATAAGGGAGTATTTCCAGTCTTGGGACTTCACCTTATTTTGCATCAGTTTCCTCCTCTGTTGTAGAGTTTGTTTATGGCAGGGAACCACCAGATGAGCTTACTTTTTTTGGAGGAGAGCATCTTGGTTCTATTGGGTATGGCGAGATCCATGCATTTATGTACATGTTCGTACAGGGCATTCGTGTATGATTTAGCGGTTATTCAGCTGTTCTCCAATTGCATGGGTGCCATGAAGTTAGCCACCTCTGTTTTTAGTAGCCCAAAATTAGTTTTGGAGAAGTTTTTCATGGTGGTTACATTTGCGGGGGGGGGGGGTGGATTTCCAAGGTGATTAGTTTGTGAACGGATCTAACCAGGGAAGAGTTGACTATTCGTATAGAGCAGTGGTCGCCCATGTTAATAATGACCAGATCAAGGATGTTGCTACCTGTAGTGGGGGTAACAATGAGCTGGTCCAGGAAATGTTGGGCAAGTGTATTGGTACATGAGTAGTTTTCTCAGTTAGTGGAGGGGTAGTTGAAGTCACCCAGTATGAGAGTGTTAGGTTGGACCCTAATATTCTCCAGGGTGCTTAGGAATGTGGAGTGTGAGTCTTGGGTCATGGTTGGGGACCTATAGCAGGCTACAACCTGAATCGCGGTCTTACTCAATGTTAGCTGCACCTGAAGTATCTCTGATGCGTTATGTTGGGCTACCGTTCTGGAGGTGTGCGCATCTTTATGAATATGGAAACACCACCATCTTTGGAGCTTAGGTCCAAATTCTGAGGCTGAAAGGTGTGAAATGAGTTATAGACTGGTAGTGCAGGGGTGTTTTCTGCTGCCTTGAACCAGGTCTCTGTTACAGCACAAATGTCGACATTCTTCATTTTAAGGAGTGCTTCGAGTGAGTACATTTTGAGATTTAGACTTTTAGATTGAGCAGCATGACCCTCAGGTTGCATTTATTTGTAGCTGTTATGGTGGTGATTTGGTCTTTGGAACACTGCCTAAAAAGGCACTATAGGGGTGGCAAGAGTCATGGCTAGTATCCAGAAGCCCTGGGGGTGACAGATGCAGGCCATCTCTGGCAAAGCATCGTCGTCTGTCAGTCATGTCATCCCAGGCAGATACTGGATCCCCTTAGAATGACACCAGAAACTTAGCCAATTGTTGAAATCAGTCATTTTCTGGTTGTATTGTGGTATCATTTTGGGTGATGGTAGGAGGCTGCTCAGGGCTAGGGTTATACATGCCTGGGCGACATAATCTGAAAGCTCTTCCATGTCTCTTTTCATGTAGTCCAGGGAGGTACATCTCAGGTCATTCACACCCTCATGTACAATGACAGAGTCATATTTGTACCTGTTGTTGAGGGACCTGAGTGTATGCATTATGTGGCAAATCCTGGAACCTGACAGGCAGCTGATACACTGAAGCCTTCTGTATAAAAACAAAGTAGTTTATTCCAGTGCAGGCAACAAAATCACAGGTTCCAAAACATAGATTAACCACTTTCATTCCTCACAAGGGAACTTCCTTTTTAAGAATTTCCCTTGAGAGGAATGAAAGCTCTTAATCTATGTTTTGGAACCTGTGATTTTGTTGCCTGTACCTGAATAAATTGCTTTGTTTTTATCCAGAAGACTTCAGTGTGTTAACTGGTGAACTGTCTGCCTTTATTGGACCCAGCGAGTGTCACTGAGTAGACTACAGATAACAATCAAATCCAGGTCTCCCCCTATTCTCCCCTACCTCCAAGCCAGTTTGCAATTACAGATGCCTCAGATTTCACTTGGGGGGGCAGTTTCTATGGGAGTAAACGTGCAAGGCTTGTGGAACTCCTCAGACTGGCAAAAGAGTAACAATGTTAACGTGATGTGGGCTACGATCCATGCCTTAAAATCTCTTCATCATCTATGATCTCTGGGACATCTTCACCACAGTGATGTGGTACATAAACAAACAAGGGGTCACCACACCAGGTTGTACCCTTTATGTAGGCTGGCAGTGACAGGAGTTAGTTCTTCAGCATTCCTAAACCTTCCAAGCATCAGAACAAAATATAATGACAGACAGGCTGAGCAGGATCAGGACATCCTCACAAATGGAAACTGAATGAGGGTGTTTTCCAGGAATTAATCTAGTTGTGGTGAATGCCTCAAGTAGATCCATTAGCCTCCTTTCAAAACAGACACTGAAAGAATCTGCTTCAAGGGTCCTTGTAATTAAGCCTGGGAAAATATGCATTTTCATTCCTATGGACAGGAATGTAACTTTATGCATTTCTATATTTCCACTGATATCCATGATAGTTCTTTAGATTTAGATAGACTCTTCATTAATAATTGTGGTAACTCCTTTTTGGTCCAGGTGACATTGGTTCTACCTTGTTATGGAATTGGCCAAAAGCAGTTACCACAAGCTTCCTCACAAACTGGACCTACCCCCACAATACAGGGGAAGTTTGATATACTCCAATCTCAAAATATCTTCAACTGACTGCCTAGATGATTCAATCCTAATTCCTTTTAGGTACTTCTTTACAGAGGATGTGCAGCAGGTACTAAAGGAGGAAAGAACATTTGCTACTAGGAAATATTATATTGCCAAGTGGAAAAGATATTCTGTTTGGTGCCTAGCCAATAACCAGGGCCCTATTAGGGATTATGTACCATTGGTGCTCAAATATTTGTGTGACCTACTATCCTCTGGCCTCTTTTATTCCTATGTCAAGGTGCATCTCACAGTCCTTTCAGCATGTCTGCTCATTGATTGTCCACTTCTATGTTTTTTGTGAAAAAACTTTCTTAAGAGGGGGTTACCCTTGAGACCTCCTCATAAACAGGTTACTCCTTCCTTGGATCTTAACTCTGTTGGAAAAGTTAACCGCATCTCCATCTGACCCTGTTCATTAAGCAGACTTACAGTTTATTACATGGAAAACTGTTCACATTGCTCTGACGTCTGCAAGAAGAATATCTTGAGTCACATGGTGGGTGAACTCTGTATGGTCTTCCATAGAGATAGGGTATCATTAAGAACAAATTCCTGATTCATGTCTAAGGTTGTTTCAGAGTTTTGAATCAAGCCATCAATCTTCCAGTGCTCAGAGCCAGGAAGGAAGGATACAATATACTCTGGATGTGTACAGGCAACTCAGGTTCTACCTCGACAGAGTAAAGTCCTTTGGATCAGATATTTGCTTTTTATGTTGAGACTTAAGAAAGGGCAACCCATGTCAAAACAGACTATTTTCAGATGGTTGTCCTCTGCTATTGCCTATTGTTATTCCCACCAAGGTAAACCAGTTCCAGGCAGTATAAAGGCTCATTCTGTTAGAGCCTTGGGGACCTTGGTATATTGGAAAGGGGTAGACTCTAGAAGTATTCTAGAGGCAGCTATGTAGTCCTCTGTACATACCTTTACTGGATTCCATTTCTAGATCTAGGACTGGCTTTGCTAGCACCATTCTCCAGGGGGACCTGAATCCATACCCTTTCTCCTCCCAGGTTGGATAGGCTAAAGGCTACTGAAGCAGTAGGAATGATGTATGTGGCACAGTTGTGTAAGTTACACATACCTATAACAGTAAATGTTCAAATCCTTCACTGCTGCAATAGCTGCACCCACCCTCCATAGGTTCATAGGTTAGTACTAAACTAACTGCCCTTACGAGCCATTTTATGTTTAGCCAATTATCCCTTGTAAGACTCAAACCCTGCACCTAGTGTTTGTAAGGCAAACACCTTAACCATTAGGCCACCCTCCCACCTAAATAAACAGCCCTTACAAGGGTCAAACCAAGGACCCTGCACACCACACACAAAGTGATGTACCACTAAGCCACCTCCTCTATTTTTGTATATAGTTACTTGTTGGAATAAAAAGTTATTTGTTATTACATATTTTAGTGATTTAGGATAAATATGTTCCTTCTTAACTTTTGGGCAAGAACGTCTTGAAGAATCGTCACCCTTGAGTGCTGATTTTCTTTCTACAAGGCTGCCCAATTAGCAATCAGAGTGAAGATATGGAAGCTAGACCTTTTGAAAGCTGGCCGGTTGTTGTATCCTGGGCAAAACTCGACCCATATGGCCTAAAGGCTACTGCACCATCTGTTATGGGTAAGTGCAATTACACAACTGTGCTTTGCATAGTTATCTTAGAGTGAAAATTCAGAACTAGACAAAAATGGTCTTCATCTGTCACCCCTGGGATTTTGGCTACTGGCTAAGGCTCTTGCCACCTCCATAGTGCCTTTTTTAGGTAGTGTCTCAAGAACAAAATTCCCAACATAAAAACTGCATCTAAAAACAACCTCAAGTTTATTGTGCTAAATGCTAGGAGTCTCAACATGAAACTGCACTCACTGGAAGCTGTGCTCACCTTGAAAGATGCAGACATTACAGCAGTCACAGAGACCTGGTTCAAGGCTCTGGAGAGCACCCCAGTCATACTGGGTTACACCTCCATCCACACATTCAGACCTCATACTGTAAGTGTGAAAACTAAAGAAGGCAGTGTAGCCCTGGTTTGGCACCTATGTCTCTGATGCAAACAGGTAACCTGTAAATGGTTCATCTCCCAGGCCCATGCTTACACTTATCAAGGGTATCAGAACTCATCAGAAACTTGGGATACATGGCTATGCTTAAAAAGGCCCTTGTGGTCATTAGCCTAGTAAACACCTATGAACCTATCAATATTCATAGGAGGTTATAGGATCATAGGAGGTTACTAGGCTACTGGCCTTGAGGCCCTTATAAGCCTAGTCAAGAGTTTAGGCCATGTTTAGACAAATCAGCCCCTGATGCCCCTGTCCAGCAGGGACACAGGTGGAATCCTAGGGGTATCTTTTCTGTTTCCCATCCAGTTATCCAGGTTGCGCTTAAAAAGGGGTAAAGAGGTACTCTGCTTAATGTGGAGAGGGAGTCTATTCCATTAATGGGAGAGTCTCTGGGACACAAATCTGTCCTGCCAACAAGTCTTGTTTATGTCACAGACCAGGTTGAGGCCGAGCGTGCAGGTTACTTGAGTGGAGCTTGACTTGTGGATATGCAGTAGTCCCATCAACGTAGAGTCCTTGATAGCCTTGTATGCCAGACAAAGGTCACCTCTGAGGAGTCTGTATGAAACTGAGTAGAGGTATAGGGCTTTTAGCCTATCTGTATATGGTAGATGTTTGAGGTCCTGGATTCTCTTGGTGAGGAACCTCTGTGGTCTCTCCAAAAGCTGCATGTGCTTTGTGAGGTATATGCCGAAAGGGATGTTGTACTCAATAATTGGCTTTATAAGGGAAGAATACAGGGATGTTATGACCTCCTTGTCCCTGGATGAGATACCCTTACTTATGAGATGGTCCATGTAGAAGGCTTTTCGTAAAACAGAAGCAACATGGTGGTCAAAAGTCAGGTTGCTATCAACCTGGGTGCCCAAATCCATCACGAATAATTGCATGCTTAAGACATTGTTATTAATGTGATAATTTGTGGTGACGTCACTCACCCCAAAGGGGATGATGATGCAGTTTTTGGTATTCAGCTTGAGGCCATGTTTCTAGCACCAGTCATTTGTCTGAGTGAGACCCTCTTGAAGGATGTCCACATCACTAGAGGAACTGATGACAGCACCCAGCTTGCAGTCATCTACAAACTTGGCCAGCCATAGCCCACTGGTTTTGGCCTGCACCTCAGAAAAGCATACCCCAAACAATAGAGGCCCCAAGACTGAACCCTTGGGTATGCCGCTTGTTACGGGTCTACTGCTTGAAGTGGCTTCCCTATTTTGACTACATGGGTTCTGTCAGTGAGCCAGCTTGCTACCCATCTGGTAACATATGGATTGATGCCTAGTTGAGAGAGTTTATCTATTATGCCTGAGTGGGGAATAGTGTCAAAGGCTTTGGCCAGGTCAATGTAAGTGGTGAGCACCATTCTTCCCCTCGTCCATGGTTTTGGTGACTGTCTCAAAAAAGTTGACCAAATTTAGCAGACATAACCTCCCCTTGACAAAGCCAAACTGTGTGGGAGCAAGTGTTTGGAGGTTGCCAATGTCCTTATTAATGAGGTCCATGATAATCTGTTCCATGGCCTTGCAGATCAGGCTAATTAGTCTGATGGGTCTATAATTTCCCAGATCAGTGGACACTCCACCTTTGTGTAAAGGGATGACAGTGGCTGTCTACCACTCAGCTGGGACAAAGCCAGTACTCAGGCTTTGGTTGAATAGGGTGCCTAATGATGCTGCAAGCTCTTGTCTGAGTTCACATAAGATGCAGCCTGAGATGTTATCGGGTCCCATGGAGGCTGTATTTTTTGCCTTTGAGAGAGTAGTAATGACCTGTTCCCTAGCTATAAGGGGAAGGGGTCAGGTACTGTGGATGTCCTGATTCTAAACAGATATGGGTGCTTCCTTTGAGGTTGCAGACATATGTGAAGAAGGCCTTATGATTGTCTCTAGTCGAGGTGGCCAATTTGGACTCGAAGTTTGCTTTGGAGGATTTAACTAGTGTCCTTATTTGCTTGTTCAGGCTAAGGAAATATTGCTTCCAGTTGGGCACCTACTCCTTCTTGGTCTTGGACAGCAATTATTTCCTTTTATTATAGAGTTTATTTATTGCAGATGTCCACTAGACAGGTTTACTCTTCCTTGAGGAGGATGATTTAGACACGTCTGGTATTCCTGATTCTATGCATCTATATAAATGCTTGTATAGTGCTTTGGTGTAGTTTTGGATATTGGTGTCAGTTCCTACAGAAGGGTAGGGGGCTGTGAAGTTGTTTATACCACCCTTTAGGAGGCTGTAATCAGCTTTGGAGAAGTTTTTATGTCTGATCTTAGCTAGTGGGGGGGTTGGGGGAGATGGTGACTTCGAAATTGACCCCTTTGTGGTCAGATCTTACCAGGGAGGATGATACTATAGGGATGCTGCAGTGGTTACTCATGTTGGTTATTACCAAGATATTATCACCTCTTGTGGGGGTATTGACTAGCTGTTCCAAAGCATTTGAATTGACAAAATCAAGGAATCTCTCATTAAAGATAAATACACCTCCAGATTGTTTAAACAGTATGACTCCCTGGAGACACTTCAGGTGCAATTAACTGTTGGTAGGACACCTATTCAAGTCATTGCCAGCAACAGGACCCCCTCCATGAATCAGGACACCCACTCTGCCTATTTGGATCTACTTGAGTCTATCGAGATACATCCAAACACCATGGTTTTGGGTGACTTTAACTACTCATCCATTGACTAGGGAAATTACTTGTGCTGAAAAATAACCTTCCCAAAGGTTTCTCGACTTTGTTAACTCCAATGCCCTGGACCATCTGGTTGACACCCCCACAAGGGGTGCCAACATCCTGGATCTGGTGCTCACTAATATGGGGGACCACTGTAGCACCCCACACTGTGAGGTCCTCCCTGGTGAGATCTGACCACAAATGGGTCTCATTCGAAGTAGCTATCACACCTAACCTCCCTAACAGCAATTAAACTAAACATTTCTCCAAAGTAGTATTATAACCTCTTATGGGAGGGTATAAATAGCCTCACTGCACCTCCTCCCTCAGATGGAACTGGCAACTATGACGAGCTCTACACCAATGCTTTATACAAACACCTGCATAACTGCATTGACTTGGCCATACCTGATAGGATGAAAACAAGCTCCTCAAGGAAGAGCAAACCTGCCTGGTGGACAACTGCCATTAACTGGCTTTACAATAAGAGAAAAAAAATGCTGTCTAAGAATAAGAGAGAGCAATCCCTCCTAAAGTGGAAACACTCCCTCCTCACCTTAAACAAGCAAATAAGACTTCTTGTGAGGTCCTCCAAAGCAAACTAAGAGCACAAATTAGCTTCTTCAACAAACGGCAACCACAAGGCATTCTGTGGTTACATCTGTAACCTAAAAGGAAAGGCCCAGATTTGTGCAGAACTGGTAGTTAATGATACCACATATACTGAACCTGTGGACATAGCTAACCTGTTGGCTGACAGTGAAAACTTCACTCTCCTGTCCCCACCACACATACCCCATGACATCCCTACCACCTGCCCCCTACCTTATATCTCTAAAGAGCAGGTCATAAATACCCTCTCTAAAGCCACAAACACCGCATCTATGGGATCTGATAACATCCCAGGCTGCATCCTACATGGGCTCTAACATGAATTAGCAACACCATTGGTGCTCTTCAATCATAGTCTAAGCACCAGCTGAATGGAAAACAAGCACCATTATTCCCTTGCACAAAGGTGGTGCTTCCACTGATTTTGGGAACTATAGACCTATTAGCCTGACTAGCCTTATCTACAAAGCCATGGGGTGAATCATCATGGACCTTATCAACAAAGATGTAGGTAATCTCCAAACACTTGACCCTACTCAGCTTGAATTTGACAAAGGGAGATCATGCCGGTTAAACCTGGTGGACTTCTTTGAGACAGTCACCAAGGCCCTGGATGAGGGGAAATATGTGCATACAGCCTACTGGACTTAGCCAAGGCATTTGACACTATCCCTCACTCAGGCATCATTGACAAACTCACCCAACTAGGCATCAATTCTTATATTGTTAGATAGATCGCTAACTGGCTCACTGATAGAACTCATACAGTCAAAATAGGGGGAATCTACCTCCAACAGCAGACCTGTAACCAGTGGTGTTCTACAGGGATCATTCCTGGGACTTCTACTGTTTAGAATCGATTTTCCCGAAGTACAAGCAAAAACTAAAGGTCTGTGGTTAACAAAGTTTGATGATGACTGCAAACTGGGTGTGGTCATAGAATCTCCAAATGATCAAAAAAGGCAAAGAAACAGAAAACAATCGGCACTTTAATAACAAATAAAGTAAGTGCTTTCCTTAGGTATGTTACCAAACTTCTACAGACAGAATTCAAAAGTACAAAGGACCATTAAATAAATATTTAATGGTCCATTGTACTTTTTTGGTCCATTGTACTTTTGAATTCTGTCTGAAGAAGTTTGGTAAGATACCTAATGAAAGTGCTTACTTTATTTGTTATTAAAGTGCTGATTTTCTGTTTCTTTGTCTTTTTTGTTGATTTAAGTAGTTGGATTTACTTTTCATAAATCTCCAAATGATGTCAACATCCTACAAGAGGGTCTTACACAAACAAATGATTGGTGCCAAAGTCATGGCCTTAAACTCAATGCAAAAAATGTATTATCATTCCTTTCAGCAAAAGCAATGCTTCGGCTAACTACTACATCAATAGCAACAACTTAAGCATGTCCTCAGTGGTAAAAGACCTGAGTACACAGGTTGACAGCAACCTTACCTTTGACAACCATGTCTCCACAGTGGTTAGAAGGGCATTCTATATTGCTTGTCTCATAAGTAAAGGCATTGCCTCTGGAAAAAAAAAAGTTATAATCTCCCTGTAATCTTCCTTTACCAGGCCAATAATTGAGTACAACACCCCTTTTCATATGTACCTTTCCAAGCAACTGCAACAATTGGAGAAACCACAAAGGTTCCTCACAAGGAACATTCAAGGTCTGAAATCACTGTCACTTTATTCTATTTCATACAGACTACTCAGAGGTGATCTCTGCCTTGCATATAAGGCAATCTCTAACCCTGCGTTATTGGAAAAGCTTCGTATCTGAAAGTCAAATGGTACACAGGTTACTCCCTCTAAAGACCTTAACCTGGTATGTGACATTAATAAAACCTGCTTAAGGGACAGATTTGTCTCTCAGAGGTTAACACACCTTTGGAACAGACTCCCACTTCATGTCAAACAGAGCACTTCATTGGCCATCTTCAAACGCAATCTGGATGATTGGATTGGTGACCGTAAATTCATCCCGGGGGTTGCACCTGTGTCCCTCTTGGACAGGGGCAATAGATGCTGATTGTGGAAATAAGGGTAAGAACTTAGTTAGGCTTGTAACTTCCCATGGTCCTATGAGCCTATGATCCTATGTGTATACATATATATATATATATATATATATATATATATATATATATATATACATATATATATACGGATCCCTATCATATGATAGAAACCTCATTTGACTGAATCGTATTTGATTGAGACCAAAAGACTGAAATTTCAAAAGACTGAAAAGTCACTTGACTGAAACCCATAAGACTGAAACCCATAATACTGAATTTCAACATACTAAATTTTAAACTGGACCATATAAAACCAGACTAGGTTGGGGGGTACACCCCCATACCCCCCAATGTGGGGGGGCTGTGCCCCCACCCCCCAACTATATATACTAACTCCAGGATTGCACTACAGTGGGGAAAAGGGCATAGTAGTGGCAGCACGTAGACTACTGTAAGATAAATAAAAGGTATATGCCCTTTTCCCCACTGTAGTGTTATCCTGGAGTTAGTATACATAGTTAGGGGTTGTGTGGGGGGCACAACCCCCCACCTAGTCTGGTTTTATATGGTCCAGTTTACAATTTAGTATGTTGAAATTCAGTGTTATGGGTTTCAGTCTTATGGGTTTCAGTCAAATGAGGTTTCCATCATATGATAGGGATCCATATATATATATATATATATATATATATATATATATATATATGTTTCAGTCAAATGAGGTTTCCATCATATGATAGGGATCCATATACATATATATATATATATATATATATATATATATATATATATATATATATATATAATCCTAGTAATCTAATTGTAGTAATCATACATTGGAAGTAAGAAGTAGACAAAAACTTGTTTGTCTAATCCTAGGGATTACAAAGTACAGTAGAAGTAACAACTTGTTTGTACAAAGCTGAGGTGGGCTACCACTCACAACTCTGAGCTGAAATACCAGATGACTAGTGGCTTCTAAGCTTCCAAAAAATATAAGTTGCCTGTTTTTTTTTTTTTTTTTTGCTTATTTATGCTATTTACTGCACCTTTTTATTGCCTGCAGCCTACTTTTATACTGTATTTATTTACTGTGCACTAAACTACACTATTATACTACAATTGGCTGCTACACTGTGCCCGTAAAATCAAATTTTATTGCTGTTTTCAAGTTTTAACTTCTGGTATTTAGGCCCTGCATCTTGAGCAGGTTTCTGCTTGTTTGTGTGTTGCACAGCACTGCACACTACCATGCAATTGAGTACCAAAGCCAGACAGTGAAATTCAACAAATTTTCCCTTAAAATCCAGGCAGAAATATCCATTCGCCGAGCTCCCCGAGATTATTTCTGAAAAGCCACCCCTAGTGGCAACAGTCTTCAACCTAACATTATGGACATTTGGACTACCCTTGTTTCTCCTGCCAACCTTCTTGACTTGGGTCTCTTGAGGCAGTGTAGCAATTGCCTCATGTACACAGACAACCCTCTACTAATAACACTGTCTAGTAAATAGTGCAAGAGATGTATTTACACCAAGAATCTAGAATCCATGCTCTTTCTCACTCAAAATAGCAACACAGAGAAGGTTGTTAACTCATCCACCACTACATATTCACATAGTACCACTACTCATACACAGAGTACACATCAAACACATAAATCTACATAAGCGGAGGTTCTCTTCAAAACCTTACAGGAACACCAGAGACCTCCAAAACACAAGTCTGCTACAGCTAACACAGTCTCCACAGCACCCATGACACATAGCAACACCCGTGTCTCACCCACCAAGCCTGTAAGGCATAATACTAAAAAACAATCTTTCTTGTCACCGGAGACTCAATAGTGAGACACATGAATGTCTCATTCTCCAAGTTGGACAAGGAGAAAGTCATGGTTAGCTGCCTGTCCGGTGCCAGGATTCGCCAAATCACACATGCACTTAGGTTTCTCAGCAACAAGTACTGTTATAACTTTGTCGTAGTTCATGTTGGTGTGAATGGCCTGAGATGTATCACTGGACTATATGAAGAGAGACATGGTTGAGCTCTCTGAGTATGTGTCCTAGGCTGGAATGTCCCTAGCCTTGAGCATACTACCCTCACCTAGAATGATGCCACAGTATAAACAAAAAATGATTGATTTCAATAGTTGGCTTAGTTTTTGTTGTCATTCCAAGGGGATCCAGTTCCTGTCTGCCTGGGAAACCATGGTCGACAAACCTTGCTGCTTTGCCAGAGATGGTTTGCACCTGGCACCCCTAGGCTTTCAGCTGCTTGCAAAGGTTCTTGCCTCTCCCATAGTGCCTTTTTTAGGCAAGGTCTCAAAACAACATTACCAACATGAAATTAATCAGTCAGAACAAAATAAGGGTCATGCTGCTATACTTAAACCAAAAACAGCATTCCCTGGAAGCACTTCTATCACTAGAAGATGTAGATGTCTGTGCAGTCAAAGAAACCTAGTTTAAGGCCTCAGAGACTCATTCCTTTAACTAAGTCCCCCTTCACCCTTAACACCATAATGTAAACTGACTCTGTACTACCTTAGAACTGAAACTTAAAAGCTAGAGACAAAGTAAAATATATAAGAACAGCTTATTAAGGCTAACCAACAATCCAACAATCCAAACTTTATTATCCAAACTGTATTAATTAAGAAACCAACTCACTAACAAAATGACTAACTATTTAAATAACAAAAATATCTACCATTTAACATCTATCAGAATAAATATTAGTAACTTATAAACTAACACTTTTAACAAAGATTGCTTTTGTACCAAATAAATAAAGGAATGAGTTTAATGCTTTCATTGCTCTTAACAGAAAAAACACTTCCTTGCTCCAAATAACATGATTATATATAAATTAATGAATGTCTTTAATACTTTTCATTACACTCAACTAGGATTGCTGGTTTGTGTGTTTCAATAAATGATATTCCATTTTTAACTCAACTGTGGAATATCTACTATTTTATTATTTTGTAGTACGTATTTTAAAGTTCAGATTTTTTTACTGAACTAGGTGCATAACATATTTCAAGGAGTGAACTTCATACCCTCCACACTGCAAAGTTTCTTCTTGGTTTGTTTTTGACCCAGTATAAGTTGCATACTGGGTTTTCTGAGAAATTTTCTTTTTGTTGTTTTTCTAGCTAGACTGTTACATTCAAACTGTTTTATTAAGTATTGTTTGAACAGTGATTTGAACAGTGCATACTTTGCATGATCAATTAAATCAAGAGGAAGAGACTGCCTCCTAGTTTTGGGGCCAGTACAGAGAAACAATGGCTAGCAGAGTGTAACCTGAGAGACAGGGTCTATAGGGAAGGACTGTCTCTGGCTTGGCCTCTTAGGTTATAGGTTTGAGTAGCAGTAAAAAGTTTGGAAGAGAGAGGAGAAGGGGTGTCACGTTTGACTATTTTGATAAATAAGGAACCAAAAAGCAGATCTCACCTAGTCTATACTGGGAGTCACTTAGCCTTTGAAAGAGTAAGGCAGTGGTGTTCATTCCAAGGTGAATCAGATATGGATCGACATTTTATTGGAGACGGTCTGAAGGGTGGCATTGATTTTGACAGAGGCAGATGCAAACAAGGGCTGACCATACTCAAGTTGAGCAAGAATTATGTCTTTTCCCATAGCAGCCCTTGCAAGATGTGAGAGGAACTGAGATTTTGTTGACCCAGAAGAGCAGACTGTTGATACTGGCTTTCAGCTTTTCTATGCGCTCATGGAAGTTTAGTGGTTGGTCTAGACAGATACCTAAATATCTAAAGGAGGTGCTGGTTTCAATGAGATTGTTATCAGAGTGAAGGGTGTGAAAAGACTGGGAGATTTGGAACATTTATTTATATTTGTTTATCAGGAAGGTCCAACTAGGTCATGCAAGCCATCTTTTCAGAGGAGGCCTGAGGAGAAAAGCTCCAAAAACATATTTAGTAAGAAAAAAATACAGATTATAGCAAAGCCTTTGTGAGTGCATACAATATTTGAAATAAAGTGATTACAGATTCAACACAGACTATGTGTCTAGGTGAATGTGACAAACAGTAGTAGTAGTTGGCCTTCAGTAACATGGCCTTTGGTTTTTTTGGCATTGAGCAGTAGTTTCTTTGAGTTTAAGCAGTGCAATAGCTGAAGAAGGTCTTTTTGAAGTTGAATTTTAATGGTATGATGCGAGGGATCAGACTTATAGATGATCATGTCATCTGCATAAAGAAGTCATGGTATATGGGCAGGTCAAGCGGAAGTTTGTTGATGAAGATTAAGAACAAAAGAGGTGCTAGAAGGGAGCCCTGTGGGACTATAGACTAAACGAGGGAACTGTTGGAAAGACCGTGTCCTATCTTTACCTGGAATGAATAGTTGGATAGAAAGTCTTTGAACCATGCAGTAGCATCAGGGCTGATCCCAGTGTGGTTTAACATGTCAAAAATACAGGTTAAGTTAATGAACCGGGTTCCAGTAAGATTTCCTTTATCCACATTACTTTTGATGTTATCAGTCAAGTTCCATGGAGCAATTATTGTGCTCTTACCAGCTAAAAATCCATGTTGTTTGATAGAGAGCAGGTGGCATTCTTGTAGATAAGTGGTAGGTTGGTTACATGTTATTTTTTCAAGAATTTTACCAAGGGTGGATTGAATGGAGGTGGGGTGGACATCTTGGTTTATTTTGATACTGGTCTGACAAAAGTGGATTTCCAAATATTTGGCATAGTATTAATGTTTCGGCAAGAGTTATAAATGTGCTTAAGAAGGGTGGTGATGAAATTTCTGCAGAGTACAAGAACCAAGAACCGATATTATCAGGTCCAAGTAGTGAGTCCATAAGAGTCTGTTCACAGAGGGGTAAAATTACCTTAGAGGTGATTTTTGATAAGTAAAAAAGATGGATTAAAATCAGGAGTATTAGGCTGTCTTTGATGTGTGGCTGCATTGAGGGTAGATGATGCTATAGGAAGGCTTAAAAATTCTCTGAGGAAGTTAGAAGGGGTAAGATTACCAGAATCGTAGGGTATGTCTCCTAGACTGAGTGACTCATTCAGGGAGCATCTTCCTGTTAGTTTGTTGACTTCCTGCCAGAAATGTTTAGGGGAGTGAAGAAGTGATGTTTAGATTTTAGCTGCCTTTTTTTGAGTTTTTTTTGTAGCCTGTTTGGTCAGGTTATTCAGAGTTTTTTAATGGTCAAGGTTGTTTGGAGCCAAGACTCAATTATTACAAGAAGGTCAGGGGAATGGAAGCTCAGTGAATAGCTTATGCTGTCAATCTTGCTTGTAATGCTTTTAATGTTAAGAAGGGATCATGGCAGACATCCTGACTTTGGAGTGCTTGTGAGCTTGTGAAGCTGAGAGGTGCATAGAGTTGATACAATTGAAGTGGGAGGGACACAAATACAGAGGTGTGAGAATGTAAATGCAAGAAGTATGCGAGGCAAGATAGAGAAACTATGTAATGTTGGCAGAGAGATACGTTTTAATGCTGTCAGACATATGGTATGTGAGGCTGGAAAAGTGACTGTTTTAGAATGTAGTATATAGGAGTGAATATTAAGTTAAGGCTTAGGTGGCAAGTATTATAGCATTGGAGACGCAGTTAATATTTAGAGGTGGAAGATGTGCTTTGACTTGAGCTTGGGTGTCATAGAGTGTAAAAGTTAGTAGAATGTCTGAGCTAAAGGTAGGTGTTTGAATTGTTATGTGGCATTAAGTGTTTGGAAAAATAATGAGAATTCTGGGTGTGGTACACAGTTAAATTTGAGAATCTGGGGGGTGGGAGGAGAGAGAAGTGGCAAGATGCACCCTCAGACTTGTGAGTATCAGTCAGTTTGCAGTTGCTCAGCAGACCTTCGAGGTTTGCCCCTGCCTGAGAAGGATTAGTAGGTGAATGTATAGAAGAAGAAATAATACACAAGTATGTTCACTTAAAATAAAAAGTCAGATGGGACACTAAGTAGCGCAGAAGGACAGACAGTGGACATGTATAACCATCAACAAGAGTTGTGGTAGTATGCTGTTAGTGGCATTTTCCTGCAGTGCCTAAAAGAGGAATGGAGATAGAGAAAGGATGAGAATGAGAGGATCATGGAAGCAAGTATATATAGTACTGATGAGGTGAAATGCTGCTGTGCTATGATTGTGGATCAGGTGGTTCAGAGTAGTGGCATAGCCACAAGTCATGTATGATTGTGGATCAGGTGGTTCAGCGCAGTGACATAGCCACAAGTCATGTACAGTTGTGGATCCGGTGGTTCAGAGTAGTGGCATAGCCACAAGTCATGTATGATTGTGGATCCGGTGGTTGAGAGTAGTGGCATAGCCATAAGTCATTTATGATTGTGGATCAGGTGGTTCAGAGAAGTGGCATAGCCACAAGTCATGTAAGAAGGATTTTAAGTTGTGTTTGCAGTTTGTTGGGTTTTCACTTTGACAAAGAGAGATAGGGAGGAAATTCCTCATTTTTGCCATGTAGCAGGCAATGAGTGCATCACCATGAGAGTTATAAGAAGGATTTACTTTTGTTAGGAATTTGAGTGAGAGATGTGTGAGGATGGTGGAGGATTTTGTGTACCAATTTTAATTGTCTGAATATGAGAAAGATGGGGAAGTTTTGCCTAAATCTAGTTATGTAATGCAAGTAAAGATGACGTTTGCACACATTAGATAGCCTTTTTTGTTAATGTATTATGTATTGGTGCAGCAAAGCATTGTAGCGATCATATGATATTAAACAAAAAGCCAGCATAGACTCTGTTCAGCCCATCAAAGTTTTGTGGTAATCTTTTTGGGTGGTTTCAGTAGAAACTAGCTCCTTTTGATCTTATAAGATGGCTCCCAGTTTACTCCTTCAGTTCTCCAAGGAATGGCCATGTGTCTATGCTCAGTCTAGAGCATTCTCATTTGTCCGAAAAGGTCAGTTAAGACTCTGTGCAGCCCAGCAAAATTCAAAACATAAAGGGCATCACTACTATAATAGTTCATTGCCTGTTCAAAATGACACCATAATGCAAACTCAATGTGATCAGTAACAGACAGAAAAAAAAGAAAACAAAATAATCAACCAGCAAGTCCTTTCACTCATTGTAGAACTCTTTCTTTAGTATTTATTTAGTATTTGTTCACCGGGTAAGTGGACTGATCTATTGACACTTTTAACCACAACCCAAGCTCAAAGACTAGAAATTCATCCTTTTCAGACTAATGAAACTAGGCAAACTTCTACATTTACAAAAACATACACTGTGATTTATTTATAAGTGTTATCACCACGTTTTTGCTTTTTGTAATTTGAATATAAATATTTCCTAGTTAATGACTGGTAGGCTTACAATATGTGACATGCCTGTTGCATGCTGTCAAATACAAATCCCAAAATTTCTTAGGTGGCTAAGACCAAATTACAAAAAAAGCTAATAAGCAAACCAAATTCCTGCTGTAAATTCTTTAGTTCTTTTACTATCAGTAATACAAGAATTCATCAGAATGAACCTTTATTACAAAACCTTCACTTAAATAAGTAAAAAATATGCCATCACATGTATCCATATAGTCAATCAACTTGAATATCTAAAACAGCATATTATAAAAATAGAGGGCAGAAAGCTGATCATATCTTGTGAACGAAACTTCAGTTAAAAAAATTACATTGCATCCTCCTTATGGAAGACACCACTTCTTCTTTCTTAGGGGTCGCCACAGCGGATCACCTCTCCGCTCATGATTGGTAGTAGAGTTTTACGGTGTTGAGTTGCCAGCCCAGCGCCCAACCTTCCACAGAAGACACACACACGCATGCACTCACGCCTAGGGCCAATTTAGAGTGTCCACTCTACCTACAGCATGTCTTTGGGATGTGGGAGGAAACTGGAGCACCCGGAGAAAACCCCCGCGACCACAGGGAGGACAAGCAGACTCCGCACAGAAGGCACCCCACCTGAGGATCAAACCAGAGAACCTCTTGTTGTGAGGTGGCAACTCTAACTGCTGCACCACCGTGGGCACCCATGGAAGACACCACACAATTGTCAGTTAAAAATCATATACTTTTAGAAAGAAAGTAAAGGACATATACAATGTTTGGAATGTTCCAATGTACTTCAAAGTTCTAAGGTTTAACAAATACTTAATGGTGAGGTGTTAATTCAAACAATGGAGTGATCAGCACTTCTATCTCTAGTGCATTGTTAAAATTATGCTTGCGTTTGTTATAGCCTAATGAATCATAAAGAGAAATTTATGGAAGCTTTTTGCAAAAATGGAATAATCTGAGTATAGTGGTATTTTACATACTAGGGATGCGATATTTTTTTTTTTTAGATAAGGTTTATTTACAGGTTTAAGGTAATTATTGTTTTTCTCTCCCTTTATGCTAGAGTATTTAATATGTTTAAACTGACTGGTTAATTTTATACATGTAATGATGTGGTTGAAGTGAGTTTTCTGTACTCATGGTCTGTTTTGAAGAAGTCTTGTACAACTGAAAGATGAAACAGCTAAATCTTGAATAAAGTTATGTCATCTGGATTACAACACAAATGTATTAGGTATTTTTTTCTGTCATGCTATGCTAGCCAGCATTTTTTGGATTTATATGGCATGAATATGGTTTGTTTATGCTGTCAGGTACCGGAATGATTTACAATTCTATTAACATACACGTTTTCAAAAAATATAAAATAATGAAATTTAATTATGTGTTTTTCCAGGGGATGCTGTGCCCCCCCCCCCGAATTTCCCAATATGGGGTCTTCACCATCCAATCCCTCAGTCTTTTACATTTACTGACTCTGAGATCACACAGCCTTGGGATAAAAAGAAAAAAATATTTTAGTTAAAAATTGCATTTCCCTTTATTGCAAGTTGTTTCAACTTTGGGTTTCCAATATAAATATGTAATGGGTGTCAAGGTGAAGCTGCAAAAGTACTGTCATGTAGCTTACAAATGTAATTCATAGGCATGCAGCCTATGGGATTATTAAGAGCCTAGTCCAATTTCTCCAGATCATGATCTGGTTAAATGACTTGTCTAAGGTAACACAGTAGGAAAATGGAAACTAAAGGAATCAAACCCTGGACCACAGGAAGCATTTTTCTTAGTAGGGTACAGTCTTAATCCTCTGTGCTGACTGTCTAGCAGTAAGATCCAAATTCAGCATGTTTGCTATCTGCAGAATTCCACAATATTCGTAGTTGATACTATGTAGTTTCACTGTGATATGGAAGAGATAACATTATCCATCGTTCAGTGCTTTCACATAATGATTAAAATCTTTGCCTTACAAATTCAGGGTCCAGGCTTTGACCCCGATATCTGGTCACTGTCAATGTGAAGAAAGCATATTCACTCACGCTAGGTCTGTATAGAGTCCTTCTCATCTTTGAAAAGCATTCTGAGTGTTTACTGTAGTGGACAAGTGGGCAAAAAGCTACTACCGTAGGTCTGAGAGGTCTGTCAGCAGAATTCACCTAAAAAATTAACAAAGCATTGGGCAATACTACAGACTGTAGATGGGGGATCCTGGGAAAGAGTCATGAGGGACGAACCACTTTAGGCATCAGCTTTGTTGCATAGTATCCTCTAGACAGGAAATCATGGAGTAAAGGCTGCATGCCACATCAGGGCTAGTCACTTAGAGAAATAAAAATTGATTACATGGCCATGCCATCTAATGTTGCCAGAAAGGTATGGGGGTATTGCAAATGCTAAGTGAGTTGAGGATCTGGCCTACTTAACCTATGCCAGGACCACTGGTAACAGCTGGAAGGGTCTACATGCCCTCCTTTGTCAGTGAGCACTTATCATTAAACCCAGCAGCCCTGGGTCAGTAAGCTGTTGGCGGTAGGGTTACCACTTTATCAAATGCCAAAGTGGAACATTTGTTTTATGTAAACTTGATATTTTGCAGGACAAATCAAACTCACAACCAGTGCAAAGGACTGGGCTTCAATTTTCTATCAAAATAGAAACACGCTCTTGTAGAACTATAGTTGTTTTTATTGTTTCATATAACATGAAAGACCCCCAGATACAGAATAATCATTTTATGCACCTATTGTAGAAATCATTCAACAATATGACGACAGTTGGAATTTTTTTTTTCACATTTTCAAGTCTCTCCAAATAGGGGACTGTCCTGCATAAAGAAGAACAGGTGATAAGCCATCCTGCTAAGATGGTGTCCAGCTGTCCAGACTGTATTACCTAGGAAAGCTCTGTAAAGTGACAGATGGATGTAAAATCAGACAACCTGCCAACAATGAACTAAGGATTGCTGCACTGAACATATCTTCACAGAATGGCTGTGACTTACATGTGTGCGCAACTGTTTCTGCAGTACTGGTGTGCCAAGATAAAAAAAAATAATATCAAAAAGATGCCCTACAGTATTATTGGTATCCTGGAGATTGACATCCAAACTCATTTAATATTTATTTTATTTATTTATTTAACATTTGTTGACTGGGAAAGTCCAACTAGGACAGAGCCTATTTTCGGCGGAGGTGTGGGGAGAAATGCTCCAGACACATCTTTGGAATGTGGGAGGAAACCCACGCAAATATGTGGAGGAAATGCAGACTCCACACAGAAGGCACCTGGCCGAAAATCGAACTGGAGAACCTATTGCTGTTAGGTGCCAACCTTAAACACTGCACCACTGTGCCACCTGATTTACAAATGGCCTGTATCAAATGGAAATGACACAGATGATAAATGTAATGTGAATATTTAGTCAAGACCATAATTAAGCACTATGAATTAGCTTAACTGCTGATGTAGGAAAGTTCTCCACCTTCGGTCTAATTTTTCTGAAATCTTTAATACTGGCCAGCAAACCCTTATCTGTTGTTAAGACAGTCTGTGCTTTGTATTATAGCAGAACAGTGAGGCTGTGCCTTTGGTTTGGCTATATCTTCTGAGGTTTGTTTTAACTTCATTCATTCTAAAATAAACTAGTCAAAATCAGCATAGCCTTTACTAAAAGGCCTACATAATAATAGAAGGATTTTAGTCACTTTACTATAATTGTTATTGAAAACGAGAGCGGCACGGGCGGCGACAGGATAATAATATAGTAAAGAAAGGCGTCAAAAGAAAGTCGAAGACAAAATAATCAATCTAAACATGGAAGATGTTTGTAGTAGGGAATAATACTGAACACCTACCTCGACCCATGTTAAAACTGTTCCTAGATTGATTATTTTGTCTTCGAGTAAACCACTATAATTGTATATGTACACATACAATAAATAATACATATATGTATACTTAGAAACACATAGGCATGCAAACACACTGCAGTTCACACACGTGCACACACACACACACACACACACACACACACACACACACACACACACACACACACACACACACACACACAAGATTTATTCTGGCTGGATCCCTAAGTGAAATAAATTAAGAAGCCCCTGAGGTTTAGAAAAGCTGCTTCTCAGGTGGTAATGAGGACCTGTTTGTGTATGTTTGCTGCATGTGCTTTTAATACAAATTTCTTTATAAATAAATCTGTGACCTCCCAAGTGCTTGCAGAGGAATGTACATAGTATAATACAAACTTAAAGCCACGCTAGCTTTTTTCAGCAGAGTTGCAAAAGTAATGACTTCTACTCCTGCAAGGTGTTCAAGTGCCAGGCAGTCAAACTAGGTGCAGAGATGTATGGGATAAGGGGTTGCCTGTTATCCAGGCAACTATCCCCTCAGGCATTATTTATCTCTTGAACCAACTGCCTCATACTTTTCAAATGTGGAAAACCATAATGTACATAACAATGCTTTGTAACCTATTGTCTTGCATAGTATTAGTAAATTATTGTAATGTTTTAACAAAAATTGTCATGTTAGGCCAGTAATACAGACCCCCGAACAAAGCAATGTGACTGCTATGTGCCCATAGCAGTCTGCTAAGGAATTGTTTTAGAAAGTGTTACAACAATGGGTCATGTCCTGTTTCTCATATGGTGTTGCCATGCTCTATGTCCACTGGGAAAATAAAACAGATGTTAAAACAGTGTGTCCTTCAGATCCCTGTCCTAAACAGTGCAGCAGCATCTGAAATACAGCAAGTTGTTTCTATCAAGTACACTGTAGTACAGCATCAGCAGGATAAAATAATTGCAGCAGTCAGCAAGATAGATAACACAGACACCTTCTGTACATTTGTTCCAGCTGAGTCAGAAACATTGTCTGGCTTTAAAATGTTAGCACAAAAATCATTGAGAAAGCAGGAAGAACAATGTCTACTTTGTCTTCAAGAGGCAAAATTTAAAGGCCAGCTCACCTTACAGAGGCATTCAAAACAAAGCCAGCATTTTCTTCCCATGGAGATCTGGTTTGAGGTTGCAGTAGAGTGACTGCATTTGATTCTCAGTAGTTCCACACTTTTCCACCAATTTTGCCAAATACAAAACCAGATGGTGCTCATAAACTTGGTGACACTTTAGTTCAATTTAAACTATTGTTAAATTACTATCACCACAGGTTATTATCCTTGATATATCTGGCACAGCCTCCATTAGACTTCATGTGAAATAGCTGTTTAATCTAAACCACTGTGCAGCATTAAAGTGCTATATGGCATTTTAGCAATTTTACCAAGTATTCACTTTACACGTACACATATATCTTAGGTAGACCCCAAGAAGAAAGCATTAATCCCATGTAAGGAATATGATAGTATTCTGCTTAAGAAGCTGTGCTGGCATTGTACAGCAGCTTGAAGATTTCTTTTATTTATTCTATTGAACAAGTTAAATATAAATGATTTTTGTCTGTACAAAAGTTGGACTTTCTACATTTGCAGGCTAATTGCTATTTTCCCAGAGGTTTACAAACAAGTATAGCTACTTAGGTTAATACACAACACAAAAAAATACTGATACTTGTTTTTAGGATAGACTTTTATATAAAGAAGCCATCTATATTCTTAAATTTGATACTCCTATACCTAATGGTATGAATTCTGAACTTAATTGGAGATTCCTCCTTCAATTATGTTTGTGATTCTCTTTAATTGAATTTTTATTGAATAATTGGTAATACTATTTATATGGAGTGTTTTTTGGGTGTGTATTCTTCTTTGAAGGCATTCCAGTCATGTCAGAGAGTGAATAAACTTACCTGGATTTTATTGGGTCACTGTTTTTCTGGTTGTTTTTCTAGAAACAATCCCCAGTGCTGTACAGAAATAATAGTAAATTACATCTCATACTTGGACCCAAATCTGCCAGAAACATTAGCTGGTTCAACCAGTTCCAGTGTCAGTACCACAAACTAGTGCCCCACCCCCTCAGTTCAAGTGAAGAGCGAAATAAAAACACTACTTCTTTCACTGGAAAACCAACCAGATAAAAGACACACACACACACACACACACACACACACACACACACACACACACACACACACACACACACACACACGCACACACACACGCACGCACGCACGCACGCACGCACGCACACACACACACACACACACCCTGGCCCAGCCAATCAGGTCCCATTCCCCCCACCCCTCCTTCCTTCTCATTTTAGTAAACAACAAAAATAGAAAAATAATCTTTATTTCGTTAAAATGTAGCAAACTGCTTGCTACATTTATACCCTGCACTGAATGCTATGGCTCACAGCTTATAGATACAAAATAAACAAATATTTTGCCTTTTAAAGTTTGAGCTAAACATGTTCACCAGCAAATTCAATAGCATAACTAGGACAGAGCAAGAGACTGCTA
The DNA here is from genome assembly GCF_019279795.1 of Protopterus annectens. Lineage (NCBI taxonomy): Eukaryota > Metazoa > Chordata > Ceratodontiformes > Protopteridae > Protopterus > Protopterus annectens. The sequence continues at coordinate 1,596,798,158 of NC_056731.1, forward strand.
AAATGTAGGAAGCAGTTGCTACAGTTCATACCCCACATGGAGCACTACAACACTCAGGTTTCAGTTAAAAGTATTTATTTTCACTTTTAAACTGTAGCCAGCTGCTTCCTACAACGTAACAATTAGATGCTACAGCTTAGACCACATATAGAGCTTTACAGTGCTTAGGCTTGACAGCAAATGCAGTACTGGCTATTAAAAGCTGCAATCACATAGGGGATGGTACACAAATAAAATTAATATAAACTTTAATAACAAATAAGAATCTGCAGATAAAATGCTTTAAAATTTATAAGAGCTCTAAGATAAGCGCTTTCATCTTAATGCCTTCCCCAGATCTTCTGTAGGGTATGGATCAGAGCTGCATTTTAATAATTGAAGGAACTCTGAAGACTTCAAGGGCCAATACAATACAAGCTTCCTCCATGGTTGCAGCATTGATTTTTGTTGCATTGGCTATTAAAAGCTGGTATGCATTAAAGAGTGAAGTATTAAAGAGTGAACAAGATTGGCCAAATGCACTCTCCAGCATTTTGATCCCAGGGCAGTTGTCCCCTTTGTCCTGCCCTAGCTATGCTACTGAAATATGCTGGTGAATATGTTTAGCTCAAACTTTACTGCCCTCCCCTCCTATATTCCTAAAGCACATACCCATCTATACCTCATTCAAATCTCCCAAGAACAAGTTGTCATGGTACTATCCAAGGCCAAGAACACTACTTCAGTAGGACATGTCACATGATAACAAACAGGGCTGTCTACTGGCCAGCCTGAAACTGAACTTGTAAGACCACTGCAGAGGCTAATCTATATCAGCTTCCAGACATGCTTTGTGCTGGTGGAATGGAGGACAGCAACATTCGTCCCCTTGTCAAAATGGACCCAGGTAATTATAGTCCCATAAGCCTGACCAGCTATATCTGTAGGACTATGGAAAGGATTATTATGGAATTAAATAAGGACGTAGGTGACCTATAAAATCTTGACCCAAGCCAGTTCAGATCCATCAATGGCAGATCCTGCCTACCCAGCCTAGTTGACGTCTTTAATAAAGTTATTGAATCAGTGGGTGAAGGCAAATTAGTACAGACCATGTATGTAGACCTCACAAAGAAGTTCAGCATCCCATACTCATAAATAAACTCTGCCAGCTAAATGTAAATCCCTGTATAACTCACTGGATAGTTAACTCTCTCACATACAGAACCCAGGAAATTAGAGAAGGTGGCTCTACATCCTCCAAAGACCTGTCACAAGCAGTGTACCCTAGGGTCAGTCCTTTGGCCATTCCTCTTTGGCATTTAGGGGCAACAAGTAAATGTCAAAACATAGCTTTGTTCTCTGTGCCTCTGGGTTACTCATACAGAAAACACAAAAGGAAAAAAAAACTACCATGGGGATATAAGGCTAGGCTTCTTAAGACCCTCACAGATCAATAGGCTAGTGACTACCTATGAACATATGAACTTAAGTGTTATAGAAATTATTGCTCACAGCATTTGCGTTTTATGGTGGTTACCCATTGAATATTTAGTCTTAGAAGTGGCATATAATTTACTTCAATACCAGTTGTTCAGTTTTTGTTGTACCCATCAATTATTTTATTACTGTTCTAACACTATTTCTACAGTCTATAGCTTCTGCAGCTATACTACTATATGACCAAGTATTTCATTCATTGGATGGAAACAATGGAAATTACACACTCTCCTCTCCTGTCTCTATTTCAGTTGGATCATTGTTTCTCATTTCTTTGCAACTACTACTGCTTTGATCATATGTCAAGGAAATGTAAAATGGCAAAGAGTCTTCTAACTGTATAAATAGGTATCTTAATTTATTAGATTACCAGAGAAAAGAAAATGTCTTCACAAGCTATTTGATGGATCAAAAGTAACTGTTACAGTTTTATCTTATTTTTGTTTATTTGAAGCTGGAAATATCAGACTCTATTAAGCTCCTCAAAATTCTTATCTAAATCATCATTTGGGTGCAAGTGTAGTGCATTATCAGCATATAAGGTCAGCTTATATCCTGTCAACCTGTTAATTGATACCTCCTGATCTGTGATACTCTTAAATATTTTGCTAATGGTCTAAATATAAAGCAAACAACAAAGAAGGCTGTCAGCAGTTTTGTTTCATTCTCTGACAGAGCTCGGAAGATAGCTTTGTTCTAATTTTGGCCTTAGCTGTAGTCTTTTTAGGAATTAATTTTAACATCTTTATAAAACTATTTAGGGAAAACAACTTATTCAACACTAAAAAGTATCTCTAGTTCACTGGTAAATACTTTTAGCATCAAAGTTCATGCCATCAGATCATCCATGTCCTGTTGGAATCATGGATCAAGGCCAGAGTTTTGACCAGGATATCTGGTGTAGTTCAACCGGGAATAAAGCCTGTCTGCTAAAGACTGATTAGTGATTGTAGAATCTTAGATAATCATTTTGTAAACAATAAAATAAATAACTTACAGTTATGCTTTAGAATTGAGACTGGTCTGTACGAGTGACAAAAGGTATGGTCAAGCCCAGATTTTGGAGTCATTGTAATTTCCACTTTCTTCCAATTATTTCATGCCTCCCTTTCTGTAGTATGTGGTAGTTAATTTAAGGAAATTTAAAGAAAACTTAACTCACATTTGAAATCTTTCTTAATATTTTTAAGAAACAACTTAATTTCTTCCAGAATATTTTATAGGTTTAAAGATAATCACTAGGCATTTAGTCCAGAAAACCACTGAGGAGCCTAGTCCATTTTCTCAATTGCACAGGCAATGAGATCTCTGAATTTTAACCCCTTTCCCAATTTATTACTATAGTTATTGAACCCCTTTTCAAATTCAGTACTTCAGCAAAAATATAAATTCAACCTCCAAATACTAGGTAGGCTATTTCTTGCTAGCCTAAACTTTAACATGTGTGAGGCATGGTTAGAATTTTCCAAAGAATCTATAGAGCTTTTAACAGTTCGCTGAATTCCCTATAAATATCAAAACATTGTTGATGCAGGAAGAAAGACTAAGTTTTAAGAGAAATATGTATACCTTGTTGAAGTGCTCTCAAGTGTACATCGATCTTCACCATGGCCTGCATGTCATTATCACCATTGCTATCATCATCATCATCAACAATCCACTTTTTACCATTTTTATAGGTTGGGTTGTCATGTCAACTGCTGCCAACTCTTTTAATTCAGTGCCACTCTTCAACCTTCTTCAACAGACATGGCTGATTGTAACAGGTCTTCTCTTATGCAATCCATCCATCTGTAGGGTGGGTGTTCTTCTCTCCTCTTGCTTTTTCCCCCATCTGTACCAAATCTGCTTTATGAAATTGTCTTCTGATTTCTTGCACATGTGACTGAACCACTGTAATGTGTTTTCCTTGAATTGGACTTAATTTGGCTTCAGCTCTGATGTCTTACTGTCTTCACCCATCCCACAGTGTGTATCCTATTACTCATGTCCGGTACTTTTTCTCAAATGCTTCAAGTTTTGTCTGCTGTTCTACACTCACTGCCCAGGCTACTGTACCATACAAACTGGTGTCACCACTGTTTTGTTCATTTAAGTTTTTAGCTTCTTTGGAATTTTTTTGTCACACACTACCCATAACACTTGTTCCAGTTGGCTGCAGTACCTCAGATTCTAGCTTTGGCAGCCTCATTCATATTTCCCTTCTCCTGAATTACACCCTTCAGATACTTGAAGGTGTTAATCTGTTCAAATATTTCCCTTCTGTCTCAATTGTCAGCTTCTGATTCCCCCATTTGTTATACTGTCTTATCTGTACTCAGTTTCATCCCACATGCTTTCAGTTTTGCATTCCATTCCCCTATCGCTTGCTGATGTCACTGTTCAGAGTCTGCTTGTAAGGCCACACTGTCTGCATACAGCAGCTTTGTGGATTTCTCTTCTTCTGATCTATTTGTTGATGTAGTCCATCACCAGTACGAAGAGGAGTGTGCTCAGAGATAAACCCTGATGCACACCCACTACCACTGGAAATATCTTTGTGAGTCTGAACACTTTTGTACTTGTGTCATGGAGTCCTTTATACAACCTGCACTAATTCCAAGTCCGCCTGTAGTGAGGTTGTCATATACTTCCTCTTGTTGCATGTAACTACCTCTTTATTGTTATTAGCCAAGTAAATGGACAGGTCCAAAGATCCTTTTCAGCTACAACCTGGGCCAAGTAGGCCAATACAAAGCAGAAACATAAAATACACACCTCATATGTACAGAGAAAGACATCATGCAAGGATATACAGGCACACAAAACAGTACAATATAAAATCGTTAATAAGGGAGAATATCGCAGAATCAAGACAGTTTCTATGGAAACAGCACCCCGTGAGCAGAACAGGTTAGTATGCCAGAGGAACTTAATGCAAAGTATTTGCCAAAAATCTTTATTCATTTATTTATTTTATTATTTACTTGGTAGTCATGTAGGTTAACTGTTTTTTCTGAGGCATGACCCAGATCACAAGGGTATGTTTTTTACACATATAAATGCATACACACACGCACACAAACATATATATATATAGTTGCAGTAAATTCTGCTTTATACTGGTAGAGTTTACTGCTGTGTGTTCTTGTAGAACGTCATCGCTGAGTGGAGGAAATTGACTAATATAGTAATGTTGACTGTTACCTTTATGTTTGTGAAGTACTTCCATTGACAATAAGGTGATTTTTCTTTTCAGTTTTATGGTGGGAGTAAGTGTGTGTGTGTGTGCGTGTGAGTGTGTGTGTGTGTGTGTGTGTGTGTGTGTGTGTGTGTGTGTGATGGTGTATGTGAAGTGTGTGTGTCAGTGACTTGCTTAGTGGTACTGTTTGGGTAAGGGTTTTCATATTGATTTTGTGGTTAGGGGCAGAGTTAGGGTAGCACATATGAATAAGATGGTATGGGGGAATGTCGCCTGTCTATCCTTATTCATATATACTAACATCTTATACAACGTTACTCATGTGTACTGACTCTAACTCTGCCACTGCCCATAACCCCAGCTATGCATACTACCCTACCAAAAATTATTTCCCTAACAGTAGCACTACACAAGGGAGACACAGACAGACAGTCTCTCTCTCTCACACACACACACACACACACACACACACACACACACACACACACACACACACACACACACACACACACACACACACACACACACACACACACACACTTATATTCAAGTATATCTCACAAACCACAGGAACACTCAACAAGGCAATGCTCAGTATCTCCTGACAGCAAGAATGCATCCTTTCGTTTAAAATAAGAGCTATATACTCAATTGACAAGAAGTGCATTTGACAGAGTGTGGTGTAGGCCACATGAAAAAAAAACTGTATATATATATATATATATATATATATATATATATATATATATATATATATATATATATATAGACAGATATAGATAGGTATATATAGGTTCATAGGTTCATAGGTGTGTACTAGGCTAATGGCCCTGGGCCTTTACAAGCCTAGCCCAGAGGTTTATGGATTACCCTGGCATCGTGCCACCCGACCTTAGTTCCCAGTGCCTCTGTAAAGCCACTGGAGGGATCTCTGGGGTGAATTTTCTATTTCCCATCCACTCATCAAGATTTCTTTTTAAGAGGGCTAGTGAGGTGCTCTGCTTGACATGTATGGAAAGTCTATTCCATAGCATGGGCAGTCTCTGGGTTATGAACCTGTCCCTCCAGCATGTTCTGTTGATTGTGGTAATGAGGTTGAGGTCTCTGGAGCATGTGGTGCAGAGGGATTGGGATTTCTTTCGATGTAGCATTTCTAACAGAGCTGGGTCAGACATGGCTTTGTAAGTCAAGCAGAGATTGCCTCTAAGTAGGCGATATGACACAGAGACTAGTTGGAGTTTTTTTTAGTCTGCCCATATAGGACAAATGTTTAAGGCCTGGGATCCTCTTTGTGAGGTACTTTTGTGGCCTCTCCAGTTGTTGGAGGTGTTTAGTGAGGTACATGCCAAATGGGGCATTGTAGTCAATGATTGGCCTAAAACACACACACACATATATATATATATATATATATATATATATATATATATATATATATATATATATATATATATATATATATATATAAAACGATTCAACAAAAATATACTTTGTCGGGACTGCATTCCCCACAGCACTGTCCAAGACTGCAGAATACTGGGAAATACTGGGAAAAAGGTGAAACTCCCTTACCCCTGTATTCCACAATTATGTCAATGGCAGTACTATTCTTTACTACTCTACTGTTGACATGCATGTTATGTGACCAGTATGTATGTGACTCACATGTACTTGACTAACTTCCAATTTAACCCGATTTGAGTGTAATAAGTATATTAGCAAGTTTTGAAATGAAGAATTATTGTTCACTCAGATGACATCAATAACTTGAAATTCACTCAACCGCCTTCAAAAAAACAAGAAAAAAGAAAAAGAAACCCAAACAATTACAGTATTCTCCTTTTGTGATCAGTTCACTAAAAAAAATAACAATACCGCTAGACCAAATTATAGTGCTATTGTTAGGGAAAGGCAATTTTCTTATGTAAATTGCAGGGTTGGGGATAAGGGCAAGGGCTGGGGTGTAAGGTGGTGCTCTGGGGGTATTATTAGGGCATTATTGTCTTACTGCAATCCTCACTCATTTACCAGAAATTCAAAAATTTTATGAGGGACAGGACAGAACTATGACACAAAATTAGGGACATTATGCAAAATTCTGGACAGTTGAGAAGTATGCTTTATAGCAATCATGGAGTGTTGCACGCTTCTTAAAAAAAAAAGACACACACATCGGTATCAACAAAACACTTAAGGAATACTTGTGACATAAAGCAAGATACAGCATTTTAAAATTACTTCTATTCAATAGTGCACCATTGAATTAAAAAAGAAGAGATACACGTTGTTGGTAATATAGCAACACTGGATACTAACAAGCTCTTTTTTGAGATGTTTGATAGGGGTGGGAGATCTCAACTGGAGCTGTATCATTTTCACTGATCTTTATAACACTGTAGAGCTATTTTTAGTGGTTGACAGAAGTACACAGAGAAAGTATAAATGATAACAACCCTAACTTATTTTATTGCAGTGTCAGTTGCACAACTGGGTCCAAAAATATCAACTCGACAGATCCTGAAAGTACAGTACAAACTAACTAAAAGTAATTTTTTTTCCAAATTCACATTAGAACTCCATCAATGCATCCACAACCACTTTTTTCCCAGTTTTGCACATGGGGTCAGGGTGTCACTTCAACAGTGACAATCATCTAGAGCCAAGGTTTACACTGCCAGGTGGCTAACCCTACAATAGTAGTTCATCCACACCACGCACTCATACCTATAACTAATTTTTGAGTGTCCAATCCACTTCCTGCATGTCTTTGGAATATGGGAGGGAACCACAGTACCCGGAGGAAAGCCACGCAAACACAATGAGGACATGCAGACTTTACACAGAAGGCACCCCAGCCAAGAATCAAAGTGGGGAACCTCTCGCTGTGAGATGACAATGCTATCCATTGCACCACTGTGCCACCCTAGAACTAATACGTGGTGTGTTTGAGGAGATATGAAGCCTCCACAGGAAAATAAATAAATGCATTTAGTATTTATTTATTTTTCCTGTGGAGGCTTCATACCTCCCCAAAGAGACCATGTACAGAGTCATGTACCTTCCCTCTCTCCTTTAACAGTAATCAACTGTGAAGTTGCTGTGCCTTTGGTACAGAAGGTTTTGGGTTCTATTCCCACACCAGGTAGCTGGATTGCTGTCATTCCAACATGATGAGCTTGTTTCACTGATGAGTGTGTCATCCTTCCGATGAAATGTTAAACCGAGGTCCCATCTGATTGACTTGGTGGTAGCTCAGATGTATATTAAAGACCCCATGACACTTATTGAAAAGAGTAGGGCAAGTTCAACAATGAATGCCTTCTCCAAGCTTCCCCTAGTAGTATAAATACTATCTTGGGTATTCCCTAAAAGGTGGTCACTAGCCTACTAGAACTAACCTGGTTAACAAAGTTAAATAATAAAAATTGACTTTAACTTTACCATGTCAACAAATGATCTATTTACATTTTGCTTGGCAGTGCTGAAACTACTACCTGATTGTATAGTTTAAACTGAAAGATTTATTTGGGGGGGTTTATGTGATGGCTACAGTTTGGTATCTTTTTCACACACTGCTTTCATTTTAGTAATGTGATTGTTGTGTTGGAAATGGGGTTGAAAGACTTTGTGAAAGCCTGTCTGTTTTTTTTATCAGATTTTATACAATATTATCTACCCAGTGTTTTGCAGTAACAAGTCAGATTTCTGCATTCCCAAAGGCCATTTTCTTATAACTATATTAATAAAATGACTTCATAATTACAGTTCTGTAATGTGAATGTTAGCAAGCTATACATTAAACCAAGCATAAACAACAATTTTACTGATGTTGTAGCAAATGTATGGATCAGATTGCCAGTGGAAAGTTTTATAAATTAATGTAGTAGGTAAACTCATGTTATATTATAGGCTCATAGGTTCTTACTACACTTATGGTCAATGCAACCATTGAGAAGATCAATCATATCTCCCAATACTCCCATTAAGTAGAATTTCGCCACATATCCCATTTGAAGATTTGAGATTGAGCATTATATTTAATGATGGGCCTAATAAAGGAGGGGTAAAGTATACCATTCTTAAACTCTGAGGAGATATCATGAAGGTTTAGTTGTGGAAGACAGAAAAGTTTTCTAACCATAACACAGATGGGGTGGTAGTCAAAGGAGAGATGTTATCAACACAGGTATCCAAATCCCAGATGGCAGCGTCATATTTAAGTAGAAACCTTATGGCATGTGGTAGAGATGCTAGATTTATGAAAGAAAACAATGGCACATTTCTTGCTATCAAGGGTAATTGATTAAAACACCAGACATCTGTTAGTCTTGCTGGTGAATTTAAGTATCAGAATGAGATTTGATAACTGCCTCCAATTTGCAATCAGCAGCAAACTTGGTTAGCAGTAATGCCCTGGCATCAGCTTTCATGTCAACAAGAAGGAGGTGGCCCATAAGATCGCCATGTGGGGCAATACTGGTGATATTTTTTCTGTCTAGAGCAAGCATCACTGACCTGAATGGTAGGGGTTATTTGAGATAAATAATTACCTGTCCAACAAACTACACATAGGTTAATGTTGAGATAGGAGAGTTTGTCAATAATTCAGTATGAGGGATAACGTCAAAGGCCTTGGCAAGGTCTAGATAAGCAGTGTGGACAACATGACCCTTATTCATGGTCTCAGTAACCCTTTTGAAGAACACAGTCAGGCTGAGCTGGCATGATCTGCCTCTTACAAAGCAGAACTGGTATGCATCCAGGAATATAAGGTTACTCATACCATTGTTTGTTAGCTCAGGTATATTATATAGCCTTGCAAACAATACTATTAAGGCTATTGTGTTCTCATGAGGCATATTGCAAAATAAATTATTTGGAAGAAATGCTGAAAAAACTCTTGTGGAAGTAGGTTAAGAAGTGGACACCCAATCAGATTAAAAGGGTGAAACTGTCCACTGTTTCAAAACTCAGCAAGTTTTATTTCACTGTGCATAAAACAGTAAAATGTAACTCAGAAATAATAAGTGGTTATGTTTGCATCTCATTACAGATATCTGCATAGCTACAGCCATCTCTCTTCTAATGGTCCTGATCTGTGGTATGGCAACATATGGTGCATATAAGGTAAGATTAAAACAGTACTTTAGTTAGACTGTTTATTCAATTCTCATGTGCTAAAGAAATAATAAAATAAGTATGGTTTGTAGATCTGATCAGTTGGTGTGCTTATTTCTTGCTATAGTGTGATGGCATGTGGCTATGTCCTGTACCTGCCTCACAAATACTGCTTAATTTAAAACCCTTGGAGTGGGTGGGCTTAGTGTTAGAGGAGTACAGATCCAATTTAAGTACTTCAAGGATCATATTTCCTGGTCATCTCTCAGGTTATCTATTTTCGTCTTTAGGGAATCCATGTTGCAACAATGCACACAGCCAAACAATGCATGCCAGTTATACTGTCAGAGGAAGCCCAGCTCTGAAAATTCTAGTTTAAGGGTAATTCTGAAAGTCACTGGTACTCTGAAGTTGCTGGATTCCTTTGCTTGAGGTGCAGTGACCTCAGTGTTAATTATAATTAAAGGAGAGAGGGAAGGGTAGGTTTTGAAAGTCTTCCTCTGTACATGGTGCATATGGGGTAATATGAAGTCTCCACAGGAAAAAAAAAAATTAGTTCTAATGTGAAGTTGGAAAAAATGTACTTTTCATCAGTTTGTATCGCATTGTCAACATTTGTAGAGCTGACATTTGTGGAACCAGTTTACATCCCATGATATACTCTCTTGTTGCTTGTGTTGTAGTTCCTCTTCCTCTAACACTAGCTCTGTTTGTCTGGCTCTGCAGTACTTGCAGAAATATTACCAATACTGTGTTAGATGTTATAAAGTTTTATATTATATTCTACTATATTCTTGTTTGCATGCGTGACAATGTAAAAAGTTTACTGAAAATTTTAGGAGTTATGTTACAAAAAACAGCATCTCTTTAATAGACCGAACTTTTGATTTGTAAGGGCACATACATTTGTAACAGAATAACATATTTTTGTTGAATATTTGTAGGAAACATTAAACAGTGTTCCTGGTTTAATTAACCAACTATTTTATGTTTGCTTTTTAGCAACATGCTCCATGGATTATCCCATTCTTTTGTTACCAGATCTTTGACTTTGCACTTAATACCCTTGTGGCAATCAGTGTAGTCATTTATCCAAACACAATTCAAGACTATCTTCGTCAGCTGGTACGTAATTCATTTTGTAGCAAAAATGCATATAATGTGAACTGGAAATTTATTTTATTTAACTACTAAACATGATAAAGAGACAGAAATGTGATACTGAACAGTAAAACTAAAGCCTCACCATTGCTTTGTTTTTCCTGTGAAGTGTTATACTTCAGAACTTGAGGGATTTTACTTGCCTATGACAATGAAAAACAACATCATTATTAGTGGGGATTGGAAATATGGGGCCAGTCTGCAGACACTGAGGGGGAACAAAGAAATTTTGTAGAAAGAATGTTTGAACAGTTTGAAAAAGTAAATATCAGGAATGAAAATATGCACCACTCAAGCATGGAGAAAACGTGAAAGAAATGTAGTTGTATGTGTCACGTGGCCGTAGTGTTGCTAGGAGAGCTTCCAGGATCAGACATGAACCCAGGAAGGCAGAGGTAAATATATTTGGATTCATAGAAAAGGGTGTATAACTTTCTGAGAAATTACATTATGCAGTGGATATAAAAATTATATACACTACTGTTAAAATGCCAGGTTTTTGTGATATAAAAAATGAGACCACAATAAATCATTTCAAAACTTTTCCCACCTTTAATGTGACCTATAACCTGTACAATTCAATTGAAAAACAAACAAATCTGTTAGGGGAAAAATATAAAAAATAAAAAACTTACAATAAGCTGGTTGCATAAGTGCACACACCCTTAAACTAATACTTTGTTGAAGTACCTTTTGATTGAATTACAGCATTCTGTCTTCTTGGGTAGGAGTCTATCAGTATGGCACATCTTGATGTGGCAATATTTGCCCACTCTTCCTTGCAAAAGTGCTCCAAATCTGTCAGATTGTGAGGTCATCTCTTGTGCACAGCCCTCTTCAGGTCTTCTCACAGATTTTCTATTGGATCAAGGTCTGGGCTCTGGCTGAGCCATTCCAAAACTTTAATTTTCTTCTGGTGAAGACATTGTTTTGTTGATTTAGATGTATGCTTGGGGTCATTGTCATGTTCAAAGGTGAAATTCCTCTTCATCTTCAGCTTTCTAGCAGACGTCTGAAGGTTTTGGGCCAAAAGGGACAGGTATTTGGAACTGTTCATAATTCTCCCCACCTTGACTAAAGCCCCAGTTTCAGCTGAAGAAAAGCAACCCTAAAGCATGATACTGCCACCACCATGCTTCACTGTGGGGATGGTGTTCTTTTGGTGATGCAAATTGTTGTTTTTGCGCCAAATGTACCTTTTGGAGCTGTGGTCAAAAAGTTTCACCTTGGTCTCATCAGACCATAACACATTTCCTCACATGCTTTTGGGAGACTTGATGTATTGTTTTGCAAATTTTAGCTGGGCCTGGGTGTTTTTCCTGTGTAAGAAAAGGCTTCCATCTTGCAACCATACCCCAAAATCCTGACATATGGAGAATATGGGAGATTGTTGCCACATGTAGTATACAACCAGTACTTTGCCAGAAATTCCTGCAGCTCATTCAGTGTTGCTGTAGGTCTCTTGGCAGCCTCCCTGACCAGTTTTTGTCTTGTCTTTTCATCAATTTTGGAGGGATGTCCAGTTCTTTGCAACATCACTGTTGTCCCATATTTTCTCCATTTTTTGATGACTGTCTTCACTGTGTTCCATGGTATATCCAATGGTGTGGAAAATTTTTTGTACCCTTTTCCTGACTGATACCGTTCAACAATGAGATCTCTTTGATGCTTTGTAAGCTCTCTGTGAACCATGGCTTTTGTTGTAGCAGACAACTGAGTAAATGTCAGGAAAATCCTACTATGACAGCTGAACTTTATTTGGAGTTAATCAGATTCTCCTTAATTGATGGCAGGTGTGTACCCAAGAAGACTGAATGCTGTAATTCAATCAAAAGGTGCTTCAACAAAGTATTAGTTTAAGGGTGTGCACACTTATGCAACCAGCTTATTGTACTTTTTTTATTTTTTATATTTTTCACCTAACAGATTTATTTGTTTTTCAATTGAATTGTACAGATTATAGGTCACATTAAAGGTGGGAAAAGTTTTGAAATGATTTATTGTGGTCTCATTTTTTATATATCACAAAAACCTGGCATTTCAACAGGGATGTGTACACTTTTTATATCCACTGTTAGTGCAGTACAGTGGTAGTTTGGAATCATTGTTGAGATTTGCAAAAAGAAGTTAACTTTTCATTTTTTTTTTGAGAAGCTGTTAATTTATAAAGCTGGCAAAAAATAAGGGAAAAGGAGAAGTCAAAGACTTTTATGGTGAGGAGACTATTATAAATTTATTAAGAACCAGGATAAAAAAAATAAATAAGAGAAGAGCTATGCAGACAACAAACTGCACTTCAAAAGATGGCTGTGAGATTATGAGATACATGATTATATGTTTTTCAAGGGACCAATGTACTTTAGTAAGATGTGTAGGTGATTAGAGGGCTTGGATATTAGTAGATGATGAAAGTCAGAGCACTGAGTACACATGCACATCTAAAGAGATTGTAGAAAAGTACTGGTGCTGAATTGTAAAAAGATTGTAGTGTGTATGCAATAGAATACAAAATAAAAATATCAGCTTAGGTTTTATATCTGGCCATAACATGGACATTAGAGTTATACTTATAATCGATTTAATGGGATGGCATTCACAGAAAATAAGCATTCCATAATCATTGTGGAGATGGTATGTGCAGGCAGCAATGGGGTTATGTGATCGTGCAAAGATTAGAGTCAGGGAGATACTACAACCAACCACATAAGAGGGGAAAATGGAGTTTACTCTAATGGTGGGTATTTTTTTCTAGTTGTTTGTCGAGAGATAGAGTTACAGAAAATCCTGCAGTATGTGATCCAGGTTACAGCACTGTCTACTGCCAGGAAATTTGAATTCTCTTCCATGAACTATTATATCTAAATGTGCCTCAGACAAAAAGTTTTATTTTCTGCAATTATCAGTATAAATTGCCAAAGTCAGTGAAATTATAGATTTTTGTCTGTTGACAGCTGTCCAGTGGAACAAGTCCAGTCTATTGAATGTATAGTAAAGCATAATTAACACATTTCTTTCAGCTGATGAGCATTCATCCTCTCGCGACCCCTTTTTACTGTTTTTACACATAGGATTGGGGTGTCACTTCAACAGTCCCAATCATCTAGAACCAGTGTTACATCACTGGATGGATAGCTCTGCTACAGTTCTCCTATGCCACAGATATACATGTACACTCACACCTATGGTCAATTTAGAATGTCCAGCCCACCCACTGCATATCTTTGGAATGTGGGAGGAAACTGAATCACCTAGAGAAAAAAAAAACAATGAACACAGAGAGAACATGCAGACTATGCACAGAAGGCACCCCAACTGAGAATAAAACTGCTCAACCTCTTTTTCTGTGAGGTGACAACCTGATACTCCGCTATGCTGCCCCTAAATGTGTTGAGAAGCATGTTGTCAACAAATATGTCACAGACAGTAGTGTGTGTCTCTACAGTATCAAATTTCTTCTGCACCATTAATAAGATGCAGATCGGCTTCTAAACTAATACTAGCCAAAATGATTTTGATGCAATCTTGTTTACTACCTGTTTGTACCTATTACTCTAATATTTAAGTTTCTACATATGAACCATCATTTTTTTCTAAGACATTTTCTTCATACCAAAACTTCTTCATCTACTTCATTTTACTCTTCCATTGCCTCCTCCCTTACTCTTTGCCTTTTTCGTCATCTCTTACTTGCACAAGCCATTCATTTTCATCCGTTGGTTATAGGATCTGGAACAACTTGCTTCTCGATACACACATGTCAAGCCAAAAGTGACTATTTTTCTGAAACGGTAGAAAACCTTTATTTGCTCCAAATTTCAGAGCCCTTAGTACTTGATTAGTACATTTGTCTTGTTATAGGGTGAAACTTGCTGTTACCATTGGTGTTAGACATTCATTTTTCTCAGTATGACAATTTGAATTATAATGTTCTGTATAATAACTGGTGTGGATGTTGTACCTGAACTTCCTCATTTGATCTTACAAATGGTTATGATCAAAAAGGGCTATTTTAGCTAGGTTTACTTACCTGCAAAGTTAATAAATACATGCATAAATAAATAAATACAGATATAAATGAGTAGACTAATAATGTTCAAGTTGAAGAAATGTTGACACTCACAAAGTCAACTGCTTCAACTAAAACAATGTTGAAGTGTCAGCAGATCAAAAAAGGAGAACAAATGCTTTCCTTTTCTATTTGGTTGACTAAAACAAAAAATAACTCCCTCCCCTTAAAAAGCACAAGACAAAATTTATGGGAAAAGTAGAAAGGGTTTTTCATAAAGTAGTATGCAGGGTTAAGGTTCAGGCAGGGGCAGAGGAAGGGTTAGGTTTAGTACACATGAGTAAGGTGGAGTGGGGGGGGAGGACCCTAGCCTTATCTTTGCTGAAACTCTTAACCCTAACCTTGCAAAATACTTTATGAAAAACCCTTTTCCTAACAACACCACTAAACAAGACACTCATTACACACATGCATAACACTAAAAATGCCCCCCACCTAACCCCCCACACACACAAAACACTAAAACTACCCTCCTTACCTAAAACTTACCCTTTCCCTAGCCGACAAACACTCACACAAACACTCCTAATCCACTTACTTTCACACTCAACATACCACATCAGTGATACTGACTTTGGAAATTCCAGCAGTCAACATAACCAATGTCTGATGAATAATCACATCAGTTTAAATTAGTCAACCAAACAAATATTCAACTGATGAAAACTGCAATGACAAAAATATATACATAAATGAGGAAGGCAATAAATAATAAATAGATAAGATCCCATTATAAGATATTAAATAAATAATAAATAGATAAGATCCATTATAAGATATTTCCCTTTCTTAAGTTCATAGGTTCATATGTCTTCACTAGGCTAGCAATCACAAGAGCCTTTTTAAGCCTAGGCATGCATTCCAAATTTCTAACAAGTTCTGGTACTCTTGATAAGTGTAAGAAGGGGCTTGGGAGATGAAACATTTACAAGCAGGGACCTGGGAGATGAACTATTTACAGACTACTAGTGTCCATTATAGACGTAGTTACCAAACCAGAGATGAATTTCCTGTTCCCCATCCACTTATCCAAGTTACACTTGAATTGGGTTAGGGAGGAACTCTCTGCTCCACATGGATGGGGAGCCTGTTCCAGAGAAGGGGTAGTCTCTGGGATACATACCTGTGTCTCCAGCATGTCCTATTTATGTCACAAGCAAGGTTTAAGTCTTCAGAACAGGTAATTCTGGTGCTGTTTGTTTTGCGGATATACAGGAGCTCCGTCAGAGTGGGGTCTGACAATGCCTTGTATGCCAGGCATAGATCTTCCCTCAACAGCCTGTAGGAGAGAGAATACAGGGATAGGGCCTTGAAGTGGTCTGTAAAGGACATGTTAATTACAGCCTGTATTCTTTTAGTGAAAATTCTCTGTGGGTGTTCCAGTTGTTGGATATGCCTGGTTAGGTACAAACCAAAGGGAGCATTGTATTCAATGACAGGTATGATGAATGCTGAATACAGTGGAACAATGACTTCCACGGACCTAAATGCTATACCTTTGTTTATAACTTGCACAACATAGAGATTTACTCACTACTGTAGACACATGATGGTCAAAGGTTAGATTACTGTCTATGTGTGTCTCCAAGTCCCTGACTACTGGGTCAGCCATTAGGTGTGTGTTGTTAATATCATAGTTACTAGGGGGATGACTTCCAGAAGGATACTATTATGCATTTCTGGATTTCTGGACATTTGGTTTTAGTCCATGGCTCTGGCACCAATTGTTTGCCTGTGTCACCCTTTCCTGGAGAACATTTGTGTTATTGGAAGATTCAATGACAGCCACTAATTTCCAATCAACTGCAAACTTAGTCAACCAGAGGCCATTAACATTGGCCTTGACTTCAGAGAAGCAATTGCTAAAAAGGAGCAGTCAGAGGACCGATCCCTGGGGGACTCTGCTTGTGACTGGCATCTTTGTAGAGGTGGATTCCCCAATTTTAACTTCCTGGGTCATGTCTGTGAGCCAGCTGGCTATCCACCGGGTTACATAAAGGTGTGTACCTAACCTCTTAAGTTTGTCAACAGTGCCTGAGTGAGGTATTGTGTCAAATGCCTTAGCCAGGTCAAGGTAGGCAGTGTGACCCATTTTCCCTTCATCCATTGCTTTGTTGACCTTCTCAAAGAAATCCACCAGGTTGAATAGGCATGACCTGCCCTTGATAAAACCAAACTGGGTTAGGTCCAGTGTTTGGAGGTTTCCTGTGTCATTATTAATCATTTTTCATGATAATTCTCTCCATGACTTTGCATATAAAAACTAGTGAGATTTATGGGACTCTATTTTCTAGGGTCTGTAGATGACCCACCTTTGTGCAGAGGGATGAGTGTTGCTATCCCCCATTCATGAGGGACAAAGCTTGTTTTGAGGCTACAGTTAAATAGCAATTCCATTGGGCCTGATAACTCATGTTCTATGCTATTTAGAAGGCATCCTAGGATATTGTCTGGGCCCATTGATGCAGTGTTCTTGGCCTTAGTGAGCATTAAGGACCTGTTCCCTAGTGATAGTAGGGGTAGTTATATTTGATCGTATTTCTTGAGGGATGGTTGAGCGGGAGAGACAGGTAACGTTGGAGCTGCATTTGTTAGCCAGGAGGTTTGCTATATCTTCTGGCTCAGTATAGGTGACTCAATTTATAATGAGCTCTGCACACAACTGTGTATTGCTTTTGAGGTTACAGACACAGCTGAAGAATGCCTTGTTGTCCTTGGCCTGGGAGGCCAAAATTTACCTCATATTTGGCTTTAGTAGACTTTAATTGTCCTCTGAGTTTTTTGTTTAGTTTGATGAGAGTGCTTTTTTCCTGCTGGGTGCTGCACCTCCTAATGTTTGCCATGATTTTCTTCCTTCTGTTTTATAAGCCTATTGATGTGATTGCACCAGTGTTGCTTGGTTTTCGAGTTAGTTCTGTACTTCTTCCTGGTAGGTACAACTGCCGGTATGCAACTATTAACATACTTGTATTGGGTTTCTGTTAACAGTTCTGTGTAGGAAGCAGTGTTCTCAGGGTTTATAGGAGCTTGAAATTTTGCCAGGTTATCAGTTAATAGAAGGAAGTTAGCCTTAGAGTAGTTCCTGAATATTCCAGTTATAGCTGGGGCTACACGTTTTATTTTTACTTACTTTCTTTTGAAAACATAAAACTAGCCATGTTTTCTCATCCATCCCCAGTCACTATACTTTCAGTAGCTACCACAGACCAAGAGTTTCTTTTTTGTAAACAAGAAACATCCTTATTAAATTATCACTTACGACATAGGCAATCATGCATTTATATAAATGAAAACAAACCATACTGACATATTTTCAGTTGCAAATATTATATATCACTTATAATCTATCTAGTCATTGTCAGTCAAATATTACATAGCTCATTCAATTCCTACCTTCCCTTAAACCCCATTCCACCTCCAAAACATTATTCTGCATGTATTGTTCCCACAATTCACATTTTTACTATGTAATTTGCTCCTACCCTTTTCTAAAGATCCCACTTCCAGTCATTTTATCTATGTTACTGTATTCACTACTGCTAGTACAGTTGGTTTAGACTTTGATTTCTATTTTCTAGTAATTGCTTTTTTGGCAGCCACTGGAATTAAACTCAGCAAGGCCTTACCATATCTAGGCAATTCCAATTCTGTATCACAGCTCAAAAAATAATTTCCTTAGTTACATCAGTTTGCTCACCTAGTATATCTGATAGAGTAGTCTTCAGGACATTTTTAAAGTCTGCTAACTCCCAAAAATATATTCCCATTTACCTCTTTCTTCCCCATTACACCTCCAACATTTGCAATCTACCTGAGGAAAAGTTCTTAGGAGTCTGCTTGGAGTATAAAAATACATATGCAAACATTTACAGGCAAAGATACTGAATTTTCTAGATTTTTTTCCATATTCGGGAGCCATACATATATCCGCCAGTTGTTTCTTTGTCAATTACTTATCCAATCTCTCTTTCCAATCCTTTCTAATCATCTTTAATTGATTCCTATAGTTAACATGCAATATTTTATATGCCCTACTAATTATCCCTTTTTAACAGCAGCTTCTATTCTAGATTCTAAAAGCTCTAGCAGTGCTGGTCTTTCACTTAGGATTCCCCTTTCTCTTTGCCTACAGTCTGATATCAATCCATGAACAGAAAGTCAGTCTCTTGCCTACAGTCCAAATGAATTCTTGGACTCTTTCCATTCTATTACCTCCCCCACTCTAATTATTTGCTTCTAGAACCTCGATTCCTTTTCCAGTTTTCTCCAGTAAATTTCAGTCCTCTCTTGCCTATTCTTTGTACCCCTAATTGCTTTCATCCCTATTAGCAGAATCCCCTTTCTCTATCCCCTTGTTGGCTTAGTTGTTAGAATGTTTTCTGCTACTTTATGAATATAATATTCTGCATGGTTATCATTATTCTCCTTAAGGATCTACATCCAAAATCCCAGTCTCTCCTTGTTTCTTCAGCTTTCCTCCTATTTCATCATCATCCCTTTCCACTTTGAATTATACATTTCTGATTGTGGTCTGATACATACTAGGAGCCTTAAATGAGTACCTCTGAAATAGCCCTTCACACCAGCTAATCCCAAACCACCTTGTTCTATTTGAAGGATCAATTTATCCCACTTGACTCTTGCCTTCTTCCACCAGATAAAATCCTTCAACTCTTTATTAATTGCTACCCACAACTTCTCCTCTGGCTGATAAAAATACGTGTAACCTCAGTATAAAACTAAAGAGATTAAAAATATTTTTACTCCCTGTATTTTGATGTCCATATTCATAAAACAGAGCTTTCAGTTTCTCAGTTTTTGTATTATCTTTTGTTTTGTCTCTTCCAGCATATCCTTATCTGCAATAACAGAGTCTGTTTCAATCCATACTTCTAAGTACTTCATGTTATCATATCCCCATAATGGGTATTACTAAACCAATTCATGTGCGGGTACATAGGTTATTGCTTTTGTTTTATCTTCATTAATTTTGTATCCTGAAAAGACTTGAAACTGTCTCAACATGTTCCATAACACTGAAATGTCCTTCACTGGTTTTATCAGGTATACAATAATATCATTTGCAAATAAAGCCAACTTCTCTTGACTACCATATCAAGTATATCCTTGAATGTCTGACTTCTTTATTTTCTTTGCCAATGGTTCTAAATATAACACAAATTACAAAGGGGAAAGAGGACACCTCTGCCTAGTTCATCCACTCAGAGGTTATTAGAGAGGACCTCCCACCCCAGTTTAATTTTTACCTCTGATCCCTCATACATCCTTCTAATCAACTTCATAATTTTGTCAGGGAATGCAAATCCTTCAATTGCCCTACTCATAAAATCCCAGATTACTTTGTTGAATGCTTTCTCTGCATCAAGACCCACCAACAACAGTGGTATTATCTTACCAGTCTGCTTCCCTCTGGATCATCATTGTTCTATTAATGTGGTCAAATGTCTGCCTCCCCTCCATAAAACTGCATGTATCCATACTCATCAATTTTGGTATCACCTTTGCCATTCTTTTTAGCCATTATAAACATAATCACTTTATAATCATGGTTTAGAATCGAAACAGGCCTGTATGGAGCTGGATCTGTTGGGTCTATACCATCTTTAGGTATTACAGCCACCACAGCTTTCTTCCAGGATGTTGGTACTTCTCCTCCTTTTAAAATACTGTTAAACAAAACCTTACAGATCTTTATCATTTTCATTCCTCCTAGCTTCCAAACTTCCACAGGAATAACTTCTATTCCTGGAGACTTTCCTGTAGATTGGTTGTACATCACCATTTTTATCTCATTTCCTCCTATCCTGTTAGTAATTGAGCCTCCTCTCTCTCTAGCCTTGGCACATTTAATTCTTCCATAAGCATTTCCATTTGTACTTTTTCTTGATTTCCACATTTCTCAGGTTTATACAGATTTTATAAAATTTCTGAAATATTTCTAATACCTCTATAGGATCTCTGGTTATTTTCCTTGTTATAGGCTCCATAAGCTTGACAACAACCCTTTCTACTTTTTGTTGCCTGAGCTGTTGACACACCAGGTGCTTCTTGACATAAAAACACCTTTTCTCATCTCATCCTCTTTAGTAACACCTCTTTAGTAACCTTGTACAACACTTGCATCCATGTATTATATTTATTTATTCATTTGCTTTTATTTGTTAACTGGGTAGATGAGCTTGCGCAAAGAACTTTTTCATCCACAACTTGGGCTAAGAAAGCAAGATATTTATACATAAATGCAATGCATGCATGCAAAAGTTCATCATATACAGGAGGTGGTAGTTTACAACAGGATAGACACAGTATAACTCCATATGTTGCATCTTTTGGCTTTTCCCGGTTAGGGTCACCACAGCGGAACTCCGGTCTGCTAATGATTGGTAGTTGATTTTGACATGCCAAGTTACCAGCCCTGATGCACACCCTTCAACGAAGGTACGCCCATTTATGCATATCTCCACACAGAAGACGCTCTAGCTGAGAGACGAACCGGACAGCGTCTTACTGTGTGGCGACAATGCTACTGCAGCACATACAGAAAAACTTTAAAGAAAATAAATACAAAAGTTCATCATATAAAGGTTTTACTTTACATTAGGCAATACACAGTGTCTGCTTATATCTTGCAATGACATGAGCCATGGACAAACTTTGAAAACAGTAGAACACACTTGTCCTTATTTAAAACTTAACATTTATTTCACAATGATTACAAAAACCCTAGTGCCTTGGCTCTCCAGCCTTCATGTAGCCAGGGTGTCAAAGTAACTGCTTTCATTTAAATATTTATTTTAATTATTCAGTTAATTACAAAGATATTCTTAAAGTGGCAACCATACAAAAATACACAGATAACATTTCTGAGTATTAAATACTCAAAAATGTTATCAGCTTATATTCTCGATCTATTCCTCTTAATCTCTTCTTTAATTTCTATTCTATTTTGCATAATTACTGCTCTTGCTTCTGTCCACATCAGGTACAATGTTGCATTCACAAAGATGTAGTGTGTATTGTACTTCACATCATTAACCAATTATTTAATTAATTTTTATGACTGCCAGCTGTATCTAGTTCAAGGTTGTGAGAGAGAGATAGCACTTATCCTGTCTCTCAGTGGCTGCAAGGGTGACAAAAAACATTCTGGATAGGATGGCAGTCTGCTGTCAATGGATAAACACACGCACACACACACACACACACACACACACACACACACACACACACACACACACACACACACACACACACACACTTTCACTGAAACATGATGTGCACAACTATGGGCAATCTGAGGATTACCATTTTACCTATGGCATATCTTTGGCATGCAAGAAGAAGCCAAGACTACCTGCAAAAGTCCACTTGGACTCAGTGATGGCATGCAGACTCAGCACGGAAGGCACCCCAGTCAAGAACCAAACTGCAGAACCAAGTACTGAGACAGGAATTGTAACCACTGTACCACTGCACGTCTCTGTGGAGTTTAGAAACTCCTACCTTATACAAGGCATCTGTCATGATATCTTCTCAAGTTCCAAAGAGGTTATAAATCCACTTTATTCATTCCTTAGTAGGCCCTTCATTGAATGTAATGCACTCTTCAGCATTTACCTTGCTAATCACCTAAATCAACTTGAGAAAGCTCAATCCTTCCTGACCAACAAGATCTCAGGTTTCAGTAACCTTAGCTACTCTTATATTCTAAAAGCTCTGTCCCTCTACACAGTGTCATATATATATTCCTGAGTGGTTATTTCTGCTTAGCCTTCCATACTATGGACCATCCTGCACTCTTTGAACTCCTTCACCTAAGCAGAACCAGTGGAAAAGAAAACACCCCTCCTAGAGTGTTAAACTTCTACTACCCCAGCAACAACACCAGATGGCATGACTGATACCTAACTCAACATATCCATAATTTCTGGAATAATCTGCCCTTACCTATCAAGCAGAGGATTGTAACCTTTAAAGCCAGTCTGGATGATTGACTGGGTGATTACAAATTTTTACTGTGTTTATGTGGAGAAAGACTTCTTAATGGTGACATTGTTAGTCTCCTACTAGTACTGGTGATGTGGCTGAGCTTCTCAGTAGTCTCTTTGGCTGTAAGTTTGATAGGAACCTATGACTCTATGACCCTTTCACAGTACAGACTCATACTACATATTAGCTCAGCATAGATTTTGGTGGTACAGAAGGACTGTTTGGCCTGCATTATATGCCTCTCTGCCCTTCTTCCACTTTGTTCTTCAAATGAGTGCGTCGACAAGAAAAAGCATAAAGGAGGTGGATGAGAGGCAAAACTAACCATTGGTTACCCTTTTTATTTATTTGATTTCTTGATCTGCTAAGTAAACTACTCCAGGGACCCTTTTCTGTCATCACCCAGGTGAAAAAACAATATAATGAATAGGTTGTAAGTTCAACAAGAGAATAATGACAGTAATTTATAAAACACTGGCTTCTAGTTTTCCAAGACATAATAGATTAGTAACATAACATTTTCAGTACATCTAGTAATCTGTGTACAGAATTTGTTCAGTATATTTGCAGATAAGAGCAGTTTCCTGTAGCTCATTTTGCCCAGTATATAACATCCGTTTGTTATGTT
Organism: Protopterus annectens; assembly: GCF_019279795.1. Lineage (NCBI taxonomy): Eukaryota > Metazoa > Chordata > Ceratodontiformes > Protopteridae > Protopterus > Protopterus annectens. The sequence continues at coordinate 1,596,821,801 of NC_056731.1, forward strand.
TCTAGTATTTACATGTCCCATATAGTACAATTAATAAACTTTCCATTGTTTTCAGTATGTTTGTAATCCTCATCATTTTCCAACATTTCACATATTTGTAGATAGCAACAATTTATAGTATGTCATTTCCAACTGTTCAACTTATAGTACTATTTTTTTCTGAAGATTCTAGTAGCTACAACTTCTGTATAGTACAATTCAGTCAGTGTTGCGGTAGGTTTGGTATCGTGGGTGCAACAGGACATGAGGAGTAGCAGGTTACAGAAGCAAGAGTGCATTTATCCTTAGAATTGAGCACGAGGATATCATATTTTAGTGAAAATACTATAGAGAAGAATAACAAAGCACTGAGTGAGAAATGTAGCAAGCAGAATAACTTATAGTTTACTGAGTGCACTTACAAAATTGCATTTATTAGATAAATAAGGCCATTAGAACCAATGGATCTTCTGCATACTGTAAGTGCTAAATGTAACTTCCTGAAACCTTGCTGCATGCATTCAGTGTATATTGAAATTAAAGAGTGATATTTATGATTAAATGACAGTAGAGTTCTATTATCCATTTTCTCTTAATCAGTGAAGGAGCAGGTATTCTTCAGACAATCAGTTAAGTTAGTCCTAAAATGAGGGGAGTCAGTTTCTTTGCTATTGTCAGAGGAGAGGTGATTCCAGTTAACAGGCAAAAGCTATGTCTTTCGGCTTTTCCCAGGTAGGGGTAACCACAGTGGATCTCTGGTCTGCAGATTGATTGGCAGTGAAGTTTTTACGGTGTCGAGTTGCCAGCCCGGTGACCAGCCTTCACAGAAGGCACACACACATACACACGCATGCACCTACCTGCATGTCTTTAAAACTCACTTGACCACAGGGAGGACATGCAAACTCCATACAGAAGGCTCTCCAGCTGAGAACTGGACTGGAGAATCTCTTGCTGTGACATGACAACGCTAACTGCTGCACCACTGCGGCCAGCCGATTACAATTAACAGGTACAGGTTTCTAAATGTTTTCTCCTATTGTGAAGACAAATTATGGCCTTTGTAGAGTTAAGGATTCTTATATGTTTGTTCTTAGGTTATAATGAGAAGCTCCTGCATTTAATTTCAGCCTCAGTGGGGTGGTCAATATCTGTTATTCAAAAGGTAGGTTAAAGGTAAGTGTTGATAACAGGAGGGTTGCACAAGCTGTGACAGGCAGGAAGTTGTTTTTTTTTTTCTAGGGCAAGTCAATAATATTCATGTTGGGGACCTATTACCTACCAATTTTGTTGGTGGCAGTTTGAATAAGTTAGATTTTCTGAGTTAAGTGCATTAACACGTAGTACATACTCTTAGGTGAGTCCATACCTACTAGTAGTTTCTATCCTTATTAAACAGACTGTAGAGGCATTTTATCCTATTTATAATGCTCTGTCATAAATATGTATGTATATATGTCTGCAAGGCTTCATTGGTTCATAGATTCATATGTGTATACTTGGTTAATGCTCAATAGAGCCCTAAGCCTAGCCATATAACCCAAATGTGATTTATGTAGGTGGTGATTTACTGGCTGCCCCTCTCCATCAGAGACATAGGAGTCAGATCAGGGTTGAATTTCTGATTACCCATCCACTGGTCCAAGCTGCACTTAAAAAGGAATAGGGATGAACTCTGCTTCACATGGATGGGGAGCCTGTTTCAGAGAATGGGAGTTCTCTGCAAAACATATCTGCATCTCCAACATGTCCTAGTTATGTTGCAAGCAAAATTTAGGTCTTTTAATCTAGTAGTTCTGATACTGTTTGTTTAGTGAATGCGCAAAAGTTTCATCATAACAGGGTCCAGGGATGCCTTGTATGCCAGGCAAAGATCATGTTCAGATGTCTGTATGATACTGAGTAAAGAGACAGAACTTTGAGGAGATCAGCATAGGACATTGTTTACTCCTTATATTCGTTTTGTAAGGAACCTTTGCGGACATTCCAGTTGCTGCATGTATCTCGTCAGGTACATATCAAAGGGGCATTATACTCTATGATGGGTCTGATGACAGCCAAGTACAGTGGTATGAGGTCCTATCAGTGAGCCAGCTAGCTGTCCAGTGTGTTATAAAGGGTTTTTGTACCTAGTTCCACAAGTTTGTTGACAGTGCCTGAGTGAGGTATTGTAACAGATGTTTTAGCCAGATTTAGGTAGGCATTATACACTACCCCCAGCTATTGCCTTAGTGACCTTTTCAAAGAAGTCCACCAGATTCAAGTAAGCATGACCTTCCCTTTGACAAAACCAAACTGGGATGGCTCCAGTGTTTGGAGGTCTCCTAAGTCCTTGCTGATAATTTCCATGATAAAAGACTAATCAGACTAATGGGTGTGTAGATTCCAGGACCTGTTGAAGGTTCTCCCTTATGAAGATGGATAGCCATTGCAGTCCTCCATTCATGTGGCACAAAGCCTGTTTTAAGACTATAGTTAAATAATGTCTCAAGGGGTCCTGCTAAGTCATATTTTTCAGAAGGCATGCTGGGATGCTGTTGGGGCTCACTGAGACCATGTTTTTGGTTTTAGTGTATGCAGCCAGTACATGCTCCCTTGTTATAGCTGGAGGGGTTATGTTTGAGGGTACTTTTGAAAGGATGGTTAGGAGTGAGAGGGGGGTAAAGTTGGAACTGAATTTGTCTGTTAACAGGTTTGCTATATTGCCAGGCTCAGTGAATGTGAAACCAATAATGACCAATTCAGCACATTGCTGTGTGCTGCCTTTGAGGTTTCTGACATAGCTGTAGAAGGCCTTATGGTTATCTTTCACCTGGGAGGCTATCATAACCTCAAGACTGGCTTTGCTTGACCTAATTAACCCTCTTAGTTGCCTATTTACTCTGATGAGAGAGTTTCTATTTTTATGGGAATTACCCTTCCTGATTTTTGCCATATTTTTTTCCTTTTGTTGTATATCCTGTTAAATTTCAGATGCCATCTGAGTGGTTTATTTCTATGGCTAGTCCTGGGATTACTTCTTGTAGGTGCAGCAGCCTCTATGTGGTCATTGACATGGTTGTACAGAGTTTCTGAGAGCAATTCAGCACAGGCAACTGTGTTCTCTGGGTTTGGAGGGGCATTGAATTGTGATGGTCCATCACTTAATAAAATGTAATTTGCCTTGGAATAGCTCCTAACTGTTAATGGTTTTAATGGGATTATGGAGATGATTTTGATTTCAAAGGAGGCAGCTTTATTTATTTACCAAGGAGGATGAGACATTGTAGGTGGGGGTGCAGTGTTCTCAAATATTTGTAAGCATGAGGTTCAGCATTTTGGAGTCTCTAGTGGGTGTATTCACTATTTGGTCAAAGGTGTTTGTATTTATAAAGTTCAGGAATATGTGTACCTCTAGATTTGAGGCTGTGTAGGATTCCCAGTCTATAGAGGGGTAACTAAAGTCCCCCATAAGTAGGGTATTAAGTTGGATGGTAAGTGTCTCCACTAGGTCCAAGTATGCATTGTAAACTTCTTGGGATATGGAGGGTGACCTGTAGCTAACTAGGATATGGTACAGGATTTTGTCTATGGTGATCTGCACATGGAGGAACTCTAGCACATCATCCTGTTTGGCCACCCTAAAGGTATGCTTATTATTTATGCATATTGAGACACCTCCTGTTTTTGCCCTTTTCTGAGCAGTCACTGGTCTAAAAGTGTGGAAGGCATTGAAACCTTGTACTGTTGGGCTACTCTCTGCTGCTTTAAACCATGTGGCTTGGTAACTGCACAAATGTCTATGTTCCTGAGTGTGAGGTGGGGTCAGAAGGAGTGTAGTTTTTTTTTTTTTTTAGAGTCCTGGCATTGAGCAGTATCACCTTGAGGTTCAGATGAGTTGCTTTGTGCTATGTTGGTAGGCTTGTCAATTTGACATTGCCTAAAAAAGGCATTATGGGGTGAATAAAGTTTTAGCCAGCATTTGATAGTTTAGAGGGGAGAGGTGGAGACCATCCTTGGAAAAGCAACTTCATTTTTATAGCAACAAAAAAGACAAATGAATAAGTGAATAAATAAGTACATAAACAAAAGGTTAACATTCAGAATACTGAGAGACTGAACAATATTCTGAGTCTGCCTTAGGCCGTCCTCTCTGTAGGCCATGCCTAGTTAATTTCTTGTGGCAGGCACCCAGAGGCCATCCTTACTAGGGGTCCAAACCACCATAACTGACACTGGTCAAGGTGGAAGAATGGTAGCTGTACTCCTAACTCTTGGCAGATTGCAGAGCTTCTTACTCTGTCATGTAGGGTTGCCAGCTTTTCGTATCAAGAATTCCGGACATGTATGTGAAAGCAAACTGTGTGCAGAATAGAAGTGTGCATTAACCTCCCCTCAAGGGGATTGTCATACAATATTACAGTACTCAGTCAAACATATTCTTATGTTCTTCAATATCAGTGACAGTATCCCTTAATTCTGGACTGTCCAGAAAAATTCTGGACAGTTGGCAACCTACTCATGGAGACTGGGTCTAGTAAACTTGTCAAGTGGCCTCATTACCACTGCTGGTATATTTGAGGTTGTCTGCTCTGTCACTACCCTAAGGTTGGGGACATAGATTTAGCATTCATTTAACAACTTAGTCATATGACTGAACTCTCTCTTCACCATCCCAGTGTGGTACAAGAATCTGGCACCTGTTGCCACTGCACCCACCTACTGGTAAATCTCCATTGGTTTAGCTGCTCACACTCATTTGCAAGGAGTAAGTAATTCACCCATTTCTTGAACAGAACCAGTACCTTAGATTTGACTGCACTCATTTTTATATCAGACACTCCAAAGTCAGCATTGAACTGCTGCTGTGTGTGCTGTAGATCAGTGGTCTCCAACCTTTTTTGCCCCATGGACCTGTTTCATGTAAGACAATTTTTCAGGGACCAGCCATTGCGCACACATAATAAGTAAGCAATAATGCCTGACAGGGAGTGGGTTAATGTGTAATTAATGCCTGTTCAGGGGTGTTATGAGGCCCAATGCCCTGGAAGGGAGTTAATTGCACTTTAAAACACACCCTGGAGGGCATTATTGTGCTTAGAAAATGGGTTCTCTATAAAACTGCTGTGTTGTACTTACTTATTTTCTTAAGTACTGTATTATTTTTTATATATTTTTGATGTAAAATAGTTCTCCCACCTAATGTTTCAAACTTGCTGTAGTTTATGTTAATGGTGTTGGAGGAAGCATTTTATATCCAAAATATAACGCTTAAAAAATCCAGGCATTTACTTTATTTTTTGATCCCTTACTCCTAAAACGTTTAGTTTATTGCAAGTCATTGGAGATTGAAGTTACTAAATAATGGCATGCATTTCAGTTTCAGACTATTATTTTCTTCAGAAAATTCATACTATCACAAATGTTTTTATTTAAATAAGTTTGTAATTTTATAAGAGCAGTAATTAAAATCTGTTCTTATTTTTGAGCCTTTGTTCCCTCTTTATTTTAGGGTTTATCCAGATTTCTTCAGAAGAAAGGTCTTGAGGTATGCAAACCTCTTTACTGCCACTTTCCCTTAGTCTCTCATGCACACCTCTGTTTCAGAAAATGTATGCTAATAATAATAATCAAGTAAAATATGTTCCTATTTTGAGCTTTTGTCCCCTGTTTATTTTAGGTTTATCCAGATATCTTGAGCTAAGAGTTAACAGAGCATACATTTCAACTGTCCTGTTTTTTGGCTTGTATGTTTGGTCCCATCCTCATAAAATGTGTAGTTTTCCGGCAAATGACTGGGGTTGAAGTCATGAAATAATTACAGGCATTTGAGTTTCAGACTTCATATCATTCCGATAATACAAGTGTCTATCATAAGTCTGAACGCACAAATGTCCAAACGCCGAAACTTCGAACTGGGAAGTTCGAAGTTTAAAAATAACAAAGCCACGGAACATCAAATTCTTTCCTAGGGAAAGAATTTGGTGGGCCATTTCCGTGGCTTTGCTATTTCCTCCACTGTGGTGCAATCTCAGAGTTGGTATATTTAAGTAGGGGAGTGTGGGGGTGTGGGAGGCAATGCCCCCCACATTAGAAACAGTATGCAGCGTTCGTGTGTTTCCACATTTTGTACCGGAACAGCAATTTTTTTCCCTGGGAAAAAAATCGCTGTTCTGAGTGTTCAGAGTTTTCAGTTTTTGAACTTTTGGGTTCAGTATTTACATAGTTGAAGTTTTGACACTTCAACTATGTGATATAGACCCGATAATACATGCTAATGGAAACCCTGTTGTTCTAGGAACTTTCTAAGTTTATAAGAACAATATTTAAAATCTGTCCTTATTTTTGGATGTTTATCCCATGTTATTTTTGGCTCTGTCCAGATTTCTTGGGTGGAGAGGTTGAGAGGTATAGTTGAGAGATACACAAACTTCTTAGCTGCTGCTGCTGATGCTGCCAGGAATCACTCTCACTCTTCAATTTCTCTGTCTGTCTGTCTGTCTCTCTCTCACACACAGACACACACACAATCTCTTCTGCTTTCATGCAAGGATTCATTCGCTCACACAGACAGAAACACACACACACACACACACACACACACACACACACACACACACACACACACACACACACACACACACACACGCACGCGCACACACACACACACACACACACACACACACACACACACACACGCACACACACACACATTTTTGGTTTCATTTACTTTTATTTTACACTCAATAAACATCAAAATCACTGCTTAGTGATTTGAATGTTCACTCTCTGTCATACACAGTCTCTTCTGCTTTCACACACACATACATTCTTCTTTCATGTACGCATTCACTCACACACAAAGACAGAAACATAAACACACTCATACACATACATACACAGATGCCCTTTTTTCTGAATGGTTTGGCGCCCAACATAAAAAGTTTTTTATTTTTTCTGTGGCCCGGTACTGGTACATAACCTGGATGTTAGGGACTGCTGCTGTAGATGACAACTAGCTGAGGGTAGAATGATCTGCATGCCATAAAGATGGGGCACTGATGTCTCCAGAATGGATACTCTGCAAAGCTTACCTGTACCTTGAAATCCTTTTAATGAAACTCAATTATATCAGGGTAAACAAGACCATCCCTTGGTGGTGGGCTGTGCTATTATAAATGTAGTCAGCTTACTGTTGCGAATGTAGCACCTCCCCACACCACACGGTGCCCCCATCCTAATCTACCTACACCATCCAGATTACTTTTTTCTTCCTTGTTCTCACAGTTTGTCTTCCTATTCAGTTATTCCTGTACTCATTCAACATATTTTAAAGAAACCATTTTTTACTTTTTTCTTCCTTGTTCTCACAGTTTGTCTTCCTCTTCAGTTATTCCTGTACTCATTCATCATATTTTAAAGAAACCATTTTTTACTACAAAAAGCAAACAAAAAAAAAAAACAAATAAATACTGGTAAAGTGCTCCTGCTAGAGTGGCACCCTAGGTGGCTATGTAGTTGGCCTCTGCCTAAGGCTGGCTATGCCCAAAAGGAAGGTATGCCAACCCAATTCACTCATTTCGGAAAATAAACCTTTCTCCTACAAACAATGCATACAGTCAAAGTGAGCATTTCCCAAACTGAGCAGAGGGCAATTTGTGCAATGGCACCTCCCCTCCCACCATCGCATGTCGTGAGATGATTGGCCAGAATTTCTGTGAAACTATCCAAAGTCATTCTCTGTGGCTTACCCAAACTCTTCCTATTACAGCTGCTGCCTCTCTGGCTTGTCCATACTTATCAGTCAGTTCTAGAGACCACTTTACTGTCACTGTATAAAAAGTTTCCTTATTTAACTCAATGGCTTCCCTCTCCTTCAGCCTTCCCTGTCAGTTCTAAGGTAACTGCAATGACAAACACCAGCCACCTTTTGACCACATCTCCTAGTTAGCACCCCAGTTCCTGAGGTCTTGAACAGACTCCATTCAGTCTTCATGTTTCCAGCTACTTCATAATACAGAAGAAGCTGTTCTTGTGGTAGGATTTGCTTTTGCTGGATGCTTGGGTTTCACAGCTTTCCCCAGCAACTCCACCTGTCTGAGGGAACTCAACAGGTGGTGATACGTTGGCAGCTCAGAATGTCTTTTTACCTGAACATCCATAACATATGGCCTCAGGTCTGATGGCATGACTGCAAAGTCAGTCACTGAGCTTTGAATCAAAGTCCCATGGTAGTGAGTACACTTATGAGCTGCCTTACATTCAAAAATACTATTCTTTGTGGACAGTTTGTGCCTTGCAGAGAAGTCCAATAATGATTTCTCACTCAGTTTCACATCGGGCAAGCCATGCCTCCTACTAACCCACCTCTCCATGTGTCTTCATTATTCCCCACATGAACTTTGAACTCACCCAGAGGAATTATGCTATTGTCAACGGAAATTAAAAAAGTGATTTAGGAAACTATCATAAAAGGTAAACACTTTTAAGGATCATATCCATGACAAGAAGAAATTTATAGTAAAAGCTGTGCATGTAAAACAATGTACAGCTTCAGTCTCTGGAGTATCCTGAGGAATGACAGTAGTTAGTGAGTGAAAGGAACCAAATAAGTGACAAAAGGTATTAACCTTCTATTTATAGTATTTTATAGAATCAGAAGAAATATGTGTATTTTTAGATATGAGATTGTAGATCTACCCTGATAAAGGATATGTGTGTGTGTGTGTGTGTGTGTGTGTGTGTGTGTGTGTGTGTGTGTGTGTGTGTGTGTGTGTGTGTGTGTGTATATGTATAACCAATTCTATTACACTTAGTGCATATTTCTCATGGTTCACTTTTTCATTTCCTTTACACCAGCTTCTGAGTTGTCTCATTATTAGTAATATTAAATGTAGTTGTTGGCATATTCTGTAGGGCTATAGTTGTAGGAATATTTATAATTATTGCAGGTAGAATTGGAGAAGTATTGATGTTTTATGCAAAATGCAAAAAGGTTTGTGGCTTGCTCAGTGGCAAATGTGGCAGTCTGTGATTTAGAGACAAAATGTCTTGGAGTTACTGTGACGAAAGGAGAAACTGCCAGCACAACTAGCTGGAAATTTATTTGTGAATATCAAACTGATTTATACAAGATACTGGTGTTATAAATTTATTAGAACTGTATGTCATGTGTATATCAAACTAATTTGTACAGACATTTGTGTTGAAAATGTATTAGTGAAGTGCTTGTGTTTGAAATGTATCCACAATGTGCCCTACTGGAGAGAACAGAAATGTACATGCACTATTGTAACTCTTTAAATGTTTTTAACAGAGGGAACTAGAAATCAGGAGGTTTAGCTCAGTCCAGCAAACTTTAAAAAAATATCTGAAATTAAATCACTTTGTAGGGTAGGCCATAAAGATGCTATCTCACAGGTTTCAGCTCAGCCAGAGACACAAAGTCTGTACTAGGGAGCTTTCTGTATTGTCTTTGGGGTGAACTAATTACTACTCTAGAAGCATGGAGGTATGCAATTGTTTTATGACTTCTAGCACCTGCCAAAGATCTGAGCAAAAGCCCTTGTGCGTTTTTTTACAGGTAGGTGCTAAGTCCTGCCAGCTTCCAGCAATGGGGGTTTGCACTGGAACTAGAAGTCAGATGACCAGAAGTGATGTCATTCTGCAAGCAATCTCAGAAGTAATATTTTAGATATTATTTTGAGAAGTCTTGATTCTGTATTCTGTCTTCAGGCTGACAACAAGAATAACCATTCACCACATCATCTGCCTTGCTGAATTAAGTAAGCTATTAGGGACTAGTATAATTCTCTTAGATTCTGTCAGGAATATAGTGTAGCTTAATTTTGATGTTTATTTGTCTGAGCCTGTCCTTCCATGTTATTTTAAATATTTCCTGTGTTTTGAATTATGATGCCACTGTGAATATATACTTAGTAGTTTCTTGTTCTTTTATAATTTATTACTAAATATATTTAAACATTTAATTGTAGATGATCTTTGTAGAGGTATTTAAGTTTTGAGAGTGCTTGCGTATTTATTTGGTGACACTGTATGGGCCTTGCTCTTTATCAAACTACCATTTGTATTAATATTAACTTCACTTAGTATATTGGGTACCCTTGGAAGAACCTTAAGGTAGCTATCAGGAGTGGCTGGTGGCAGTCATAACTACCTTACAGTTTGGACAGAAGGGGCCATAGCTAGTAAACCTGTGCCAGCCTTTCCTGACAACAAGAAGAACCATTCCCCACATCATCTGCCTTGCTCTATTAAGTAAGTTATTAGGGAATAGTATAATTCTCTTAGATTCAGTCAGGAATATAGTGAAACTTAGTTTAGATATTGTTTTTCTTTATATGTCTGTGCCTGTTCTTCAATGTTATTTTAAACATTTCCTGTGTTTTGTACTCTGATGTCACTGTGAATATATACTTTGTATTTTATCGTTATTTTATTATTTATTATTAAATATATTTAAACATTTCATTGTGGCTGATCTTTGTAGAGATATTTAAGTTTTGAGAGTACTTGCATATTTATTTGTTGACACTGTGTGGACCAATCCTAATAGCCTTGCTCTTGGTTAAACTACCGTTTGTATTAATATTAATTTCACTGAGTATATTGGGTACCCTTGGAAGAGCCTTAAGGTAGATGGCAGGAGTGTCTGGTGGCAGTCATAACCACCTTATAGTCTGGGCAGAAAGGGGCCATAGCTAGTAAACCTGTGCCAGCCTTTCCCAGGTGTGTGTGAGTGTGTGTGTAAAACAAATCTCCAAGAGTATATGCGTCTTAGTTACTTGGGCAGAGACACAAAGCACTGGTTGGACAGAGAGGGTGTTGAAGTCCTTGGCTTGGACACTCAGCTGAGATCTCAGCTCTATAGGTGTGCCAGTGGAGAGACTTATTGGAGATCTGGAGAAAGAGGGAGAAACCAGCCCTGGACTGACTGTGGTCTCTGTGTGCTCTTAAGGTAAATTGCAGTTGATGCAGAGAGCTGCATCTGGAAATATTGTGTGTGTACCTGTTATCCTCCCAGTGAATGTTCCCCACTGGTGCCAGTGGTGAGGATTGAAGCTCTGGGATTACTGGTCCAGTGGTGGGTCGTCACATATTGGTTGGCAGTGGTGGGATATCCAATCACATATTGGTTGGCAGTGGTGGGATATTAACATCACAGTTACCATTACCAAGAAAAATGTTTGCTGGCTTTTGCAGTACATAAATCAGCAGCAGAAGGGTAATGCAGAGATTAATTTTGCAGATTTATCTTATATCTCCACATATAAGTAAGCTGCTAGGTTGGTGCAGGGATTAGCTGTACACCATTAAACCATATGATAATTGGTGTAAAGTAGAGGCCTGCAGGACCCGAGCAAGATGTGCAGATGTGAAAGAGTGATGTAGTGGTATGAAAATTCATAGGATCATAGGAGGTTACTAGGCTAATGGCCCTGGGGACCTTACAAGCTTAGCCAAGAGTTTATCCTCAGAAAGAAACCTCAGTCAGTACCTGTCACCCCTGTCAATGAAGGACACAGGTGGAACCCCTGAGACAAATTTGTGTTTTCCCATCCACTCATCAAGGTTGAGCTTGAAGAGGGTAAGCAAAGTACTCTGTTTGATGTGTATGGGAAGTCTATTCCAGAGATGGGGCAGCTTCTGGGAGACAAACCTGTCTCTCCAGCAGGTTTTGTTGATGTCACATATTAGATTCAGGCCTTTCAAGTCTGTAATGCATGAGGAGTTAGACTTACGGATATGGAGTATCTCTAGTAGGGCAGGGTCTGAGATTGCCTTGTAGGCAAGACACAGATCACCTCTGAGCAATCTGTGTGATACCAACAGTGATTTGGGCCTGCCACATAGGACAGGTTTTGGAGGTATTTCTGTGGCCTTTCCAGTTGGTGCAGATGTTTGGAGAGGTACATACCAAACGGGGCATTATACTCAGTTATTGATCTAATGAGGGAGGAGTATAGAGAAGTAATAACCTCCTTTTTTCTGGATGCAGTCCCTTTACTTATGAGATGAACCAAGTAATTGACCACTGCCACTATATGATGGTCGAATGTGAGATTGCTATCAACCTGAGTACCCAGGTCTCTCACCACAGGTTGTGTACTTAGGGGGTTGCCATTGATGTGGTAATCAGTAGGGGTTGTGTTTTGCAAATGATATGATGATGCATTTTTTTGTGTTTAGCTTGAGGCCATGACTTTGGAACCAATCATTAGTTGCTGTGAAACCCTCTTTCAGTATGTTAACATCATTTGGGGAGTCAGTGACAGCACCTTACCTACAGTCTTAGGCAAACTTGGTCAGCCACAGGCCTTTTATCTTTGCCTGGACCTCTGAGACATAGATTCCAAACAGTAAGCCCCAGGACAGTTCCTGGGGAACTCCACTAGTGACAGGTCTGCTATCAGAGGTGGAGGTGCCGATTTTGACCTTAAGGGTCCTGTTGGTGAGCCAGTTGATCACCCACTGATGGGATAGGGATTTATGCCAAGTTGTGTTAGCTTCTTGATGATGCCTGAGTGGGGGATTGTGTCAAAGGCCTTGGCCAAGTCAAGGTAAGCTGTATGTACTGACTTTCCCTCATCTAGGGCCTTGGTGACAGCCTCAAAAACGTCAACCAAGTTCAACAGATAAGATCTGCCCTTGACAAATCTGAATTGGGTGGAGTTAAGTGACTGGAGATTGCCTATGTCCTTGTTTATGAGATCCATAATAATACTCTCCATGGCTTTACAGATCAGACTTGTCAAGCTAATGGTGTGATAGTTTCCAGGGTTGGTAGTGGCACCACCTTTGTGCAAGGGGATGACAATGACTCTGCTGGAATGAAGCCTGCATTTAGGCTGTGGTTGAATAGGGTGCTCAATAGCAAAGCCAGTTCTTGCTGGAGGTGGTGCAGAATACAGCCTGGGATACTAGCAGGTCCCATGGAAGCTGTGTTCTTTGCTTTGGATAGAGCCTTTAACACTTGATCTATGGAGATATGAGATGCTGGACAAGTATCGGGGATGTCAAAAAAGCCTTTGAGGGGGTCAGGGGTTGACGTTTGTGCTGAACTATCTGCTAGCAGGTTGGATAAGTCAGTAGTGTATCTGATACTGTTAAGTACTAATTCAGAACAAACCTGGGCCTTGCCATGGAGGTTTCTGACATAACTGAAGAAGGCTTTGTGGTTTCCCCTTTTTTCAGAGGCTAGTTTTGATTCATAATTGGCTTTGGAGGTTTTCACTAGTGATGCTAATGAGGGAGTTTTTCCAGTTTGGAATTTGTTCCTTTTTACCCATGGACAATAATTTCTTCCTTTTGTTGTAAAGCCTATTGATAGAGGATGTCCACCAAACAGGTTTGTTTTTCCTTGAGGAGTAGGTTTTAGTTCTGTTAGGTATGACTGAGTCTATGCAGTTGTACACATGCTTGTATACTGTATTGGCATACTGTTCAGAATAGTTGTCTGCATCCTCTGAGGGGGGCAGTGGTGTGAAGCTGCTGATATCCTCCCTTAGTAGGTTGTAGTCAGCATTTGAGAACTTTTTTAGCTTGATTACAGTTGGGGGGTGGGTGGGATAGAAACTTTGAATGAGACAGTCTGATGATCTGATCTCACCAGGGAGAAACATACTATGGGACTGGTGCAGTGGTCACTCATGTTGATGAGAACCAAGTCAAGAATGTTATCTCCCCTTGTGTGGGATGAGACGAGCTGTCTAGTGCATCAGAACTGATGAAGTCAAGGAATCATTGAGTGAGTGCATTAGTGAAGGAATAGTTCACCCAGTCTATGGCGAGGTGGTTGAAGTCACCAAGGATCAGGGTGTTGTGGGGTACCTTGATGGAGTCAAGTAGATCCAGGTAAGAGGAGTGTATGTCCTGAGTCATGGTGGGGGTCTATAGCTGGCTATAGCTTGGATGGGTGTCTTGCCAACCATCAGGTGCACCTGGAGTAGTTCCAGTGCATCATGCTGGCAAACCAGTCTGGAGGTATGCCTGTCCTTAATGAAGACAGAGACTCCATTATCATTAGTCTTCCTGATCTCATTTTGGTGTCAGAATGTGTAGAAATAGGTATACCCTGTTTAGGCAGGGGTGCTCTCCACAGCTCTGTACCAAGTTTCCGTGACCGCACAGGCATCGGCATCTTCCAGTGCAAGGAGAGCCTCCAGTAAGTGCATTTGCGGGTTAAGGCTCCTAACATTAAGCAGCATGACCTTCAATTTGCTTTTTGACAGATCTTTTATGTTGGAAGATTTGTTTTTGGGACATTGCCTAAAAAAAGGCACAATGGGGGAGGTGAGGGCCTTGGTCACTGTCTGGAATCCCAATGGTGACAGGTGGAGGCCATCTCTGGCAAAGCATCAAGACATGTCAACCATGTTATCCCAGGTAGACAGGCACTGGATGCCCATGGAAGGACACCAGAAATTAAGCCAATTACTGAAGTCAATTATTTTTTGTTGGCATTGTGCTATCATTTTTGTTGAAGGTAGGATGCTGCTGAGGGCTAGGATAGGATGCTGCTTAGGGCTATGGTCATACCTGCCTGGGACACATACTCTGAGAGCTCAGTCTTAGTCCAGGGAGGTACATCTCAAGTCAATCACACAAACATGGACAATGACAGAGTCATACTTGTACTTGTTGTGGAGAGACTTAAGTGTGTGGTGGATTCTGGTACCAGACAGACAACTGACCATAGTCCTGACTTACTGTCAGCTCCTCTATATATACACACACATACACACACACACACACACACACACACACACACACACACACACACACACACACACACAAACACTAATTCAGAAATGGCAAGTACAAATATGGAAAATTTGGAGGATTCAGGAATCACTTGTGTCACATGTTTGGAATATGAAGAAACTGAAGTATCCAGTAAAAAATGTGGACACACATAGGATGTGTACAGTCTCAGCAGAAAGCACTCCAGCTGAGAACCAATTGCTGTGGGACTACACCACTAGCCGCTACATCATCATCATGCCACCCCAGACATCGCACTAAAAGTGGGAAATACCTGAAATATTTTGTCCTTCTATGCAGCACAGGTTGTGTTACCCCCCACCCACACAAGAGCATTAAATTAAGCTAGAACTGCTAGCACCAGTAGTTAAGAGCAACAAGGTGGCCTGAACTCTATCACTAGAAAAAAATGTTAATTTATGTAGGTACCGCTATGTTACATGATCCCTGCTGTAGTTTATAACACAAACTTACTGGATGCTACATATTCATATTCCTGCCCATAATGTTCACGTTATCAAACTCAGCACAAGGAAGTGTGAACCTGGCCACACTGTTCATATTATCAAACCAACACAAGGAAATGCTTCTGAAGTTTTGTGAGAGTAATCTACAAAGTGTACTTTAGAAAAAGCAGAAACAAACATTTTTAGTTGTAATAAGATTTAAGGTAAAGATCGAATTAATTTCTTCCTTATTGTGGTCATTGTTAATGAAAAGTCTGCTACATATGCATACTCAGGATACCAAAGAACATCAGTTTGTAAAAAAACACGTCTAACATCTTACCATCATACCTCAACTGTCCAGAATTTTGTAGAACATCCCTGATCTTGCCTCACATTTTTGCCTTTTCTCTCATGTGACGCCCCTGCACTGGCCCAGTAATCAAGGAGAATCAATCCTCACCACTGCCACCAGCTAGGGGACATACACATTGGGAGAATGACAAGTACACACACAGTAAAGTACAATTTCCCTTAAAAGCACACAGAGATCACAGTCAGTCTGGGGCTGGTTTCTCCCTCTTTCTCCAGATCCCCAATAAGACTCCCCACTGGCACAGCTACAGGGTTGAGATCTCAGCCGAGTGGCCAAACCAAAACCTCCAGCACCCTCTCTGTCTAACCAGTGCTTTGTGTCCCTGGCCAAGTAGCTGACACACATACACACACGCACACACACAAACACACACGCGCACACACGCACACACACACACACACACACACACACACACCTGGGAAAGGCTGGAACAGGTTTGCTAGTTATGCCCCCTTTTGACAAGACTATAAGGTAGTTCCAGCTGCCACCAGCCAACTCTTTATCAACTACTTAAGGCCCTTAACAAAGGGTGTCAAATCCTACTTTGTAATATTAGTAATAATCCAAATGGTAGTCTGGCCAGCAGTAAGGCTATTTAGGAGTGGCCTGTACACTGTCACTATATACATATGCCAGTACGCTAAGAGCTTAACTATGTCTCACAAATATCAGCTACAAAGATAGGTTTAAATATTACCTCACCAAACTTCCAAACAAACAAATGAAAATAGCCATAAAAAGGCATTATAATAAAAAACAAATGGCTAAAAACACAAAATGACTTTATTATATAAAAATCCAACTGGTGAGTGCTTTCATTCCCTTCATGGAACTTCTTCAGGCCAAGTTGTATAACGGACAAACTTATTTAAATACTTAATAACATTAACATGTGACGTAAACCACTTAATGCCTTAACCCTTTCCTTCTATTTTTGCCAGCAATATTCTCTCTAATCCAGTTCATCTTGTGCATCAAATCTATGATCAAAACCATTAACTTCATCAATTATTACAAATTTGAAGCATGCCTTATTTTTTTCTAACAAATGTTTTTGTTAACATGTTTTGCCAAGGCATTGCTTACATCAGTCTTGTCTACTGCTCTTATATGTTCATTCACTCATGTAGAATTCTCTAATGATTCTTCCTTTATAAAATGTTGGACATAATTCACACAGAGCCATGTATACCACATATTTGGACCTGCAATTATACAAATTATTCAACCTAATTTCAAAGCTTCTTACTGTCACAACAAAATTCTTAACTTCTTTCATATATTGACATAACTTACATCTGTTACATCTTTTCATCCCCACTTACAAAACAGACATATTTGAGCATAAATTCATTTTCTTAAAAAAGTCTTTTAAACTGTTTCCTCTTTTAGAGACAAAGACAAGGTCTCCCCTATAACATTTTTTAATTTCTTGAAAATTAATTAAGAATCTCCAATTATTCTTGATTATTCCTTTGATTTTACTTTCATCTACTGAATTTTCTAAAATACTTGCTAAGGAAAAATCCTTTTCATTTTCTTTTGACTTGCTATTTACATTTGCTACCTTATGTTCCCTTACATTTTTTACTTCCATCCAGGAATTATTAATGATGTCATTTGGGTACCCTCTTTCTTGAAATTTCCTTTTGAGTTCTTCACATTAATTTTCAAAAAAATACTGCCTCATCCGTTAACCTGCTTATTCTAGTGAATTGCTCCTTCACTAAGTTTTTTTTTTCAGGCTAAACATATGCATGCTATTATAGTGGGGATAGCTGTTACTTTGCACTTCCTTTTTATAAATCTTAACTTTTAAAGCATTGCTAGATCTGTATACATTCAGGTCCAAAAATGAATGTTGTCCTTCTTATAATTAAATGTCATCTGAAGGTAACTTGTGGATTCATCCTATAATTAAATGTCAACTGAAGGTAACTTGTGGATTCATTCACATGTTTATTAAAATTTAAGAGTTCTTTTTTGGAACCCTCCCAAATAAAAACAAATCATCAATAAAATGTCTGTACATGGTGATATGTTTTGCAAAAATTGATTCTAAAATCACTTCTTTTTCCCAGTTCATCAGGACTATATTTGCATAGCTGGGGGCCATAACAGCCCCCATAGCTACACCATTTTTCTGTCTGTATATTTCATCATTATACTCAAAAATATTATATGATAAAATGACATCCAACATTTCTGTGAACAATCTCACTTGTCTAGTATTAAATAATCCTGAAATATGAAGCTCCCTATTCACCATTTCCAACCCTTCTACATTTGGCATGACTGTATATAATGAGGGAATATCTGCTGTAACCAACCTCATGAATCATCTATTTTCACTAAACATTTGAATTCAAAGGTATCTTTAATATAAGATTTACTTTGTACGACCAACTTCTATAAATATTTATCTACAAAGATGGCTAGAGGTTCCATTTTACTGTCTTGACTGGCTACTATGGGTCTAAAATCAGGGCAATTCAGGTTTTTATGGATTTTGGGAAGTCCATAAAAACCTTCCCAGTTTAGTTTCTTCTACTCTAAAATTTTCCACTGTTTCTTTGTCAATCAAATTATCTAAAAAACATTCTTCTATACAAGCATCAACAACTCCATATGCTTTATTAACAGATGCCCACGTTGTTATTTGGTAAAACTTTCCATCATTTAGCATCAAGGTCATTTTTTCTACATAAAATGTCATATTAAGCACCACAACTGCATTGCCTTTGTCTGCTTTCATAATATACAGCTTAGTATCATTTTTTAACTCAAACAATGCATTTTTTCTTCTTTGTTTAAATTATAAAATACAGATTCACTTTTGTCATACAATAATTTTCTCACATTTATTTTTATTTATTTTATTTTTATTTTACATTTGTTGACCGGGCTAGTCTAGCTGGATATATGATATGTCCATTTTCAGGCCCGAGAGAAAGGAGAAACACACACATAACATAAGCAAGACAGATAGACAAATTGTTAATAAAGACTTACATTTAAACTCAAACACAATGTTCTGTCGATTTCAAAGCAACAAGAGAACAGAGTGGTGGTGGAAATGTAGTTTTGATTGTTTGTTTGAAAGAGGTAGGGATGAGATTAGTGTTAACCAATTGTAGGTGAAGAGATAGGAGAGAGTTGAGATAAGATGAATAAGATGGAGGGAGTAATATAGTAGCTCTGATGGGGTAGAGAAATGGTTTATTATAATATAATGATCCAATTTTTTGTTAACAGTTTTGATGGTGTTGTTTGATGTGTTGGTCAAAAAAGAGATTGTTATGAGAGGTTTTGGTTTTTTTGGCATTGAGAAGTAGATACCGCCTAGTAAAACATGTTTTCTACAGTGTTGTTACTGAGGGTGATGTAAAAACCAGCTGATGGCATGGCTGTCAAATGAGAGGGGATTTGAGAATGCTAATTAAAGAAGAGTGGTTGACCATGTCAAAAGCTTTAGAGAGGTCAATGAATACAGTTGCTGATGTATACATGTTGGATAAGTCAATAGTTACCTTTTTTATGTAATGGATAGAGAGATTTTTTCAGATATGAGGGATGGTTCCTTCTATTGATAGAGACCAGAATTTGTTTGGGTTTATTTAGGTTAGTTTCTTGTAGGTTAAAGTGATGAAAATCAGAGCAGATTCTATGGGACCTCCATTTGTTCCAGATCTTATTATTCATTCTTCTAATAGTGCACAGGAGAGCATGATTGTCTAGAATAGAAAGGAAAGTAGAATTAAGATATTAAATTTGTTTATAATCCAGTCTAATATAGTCTGTTTTCAGAAAGTCTTCTACAACTGGTATGTTGTTTCCTGGTATAATCTCAGTATCCTTAGTGGCTGGCTTTGTTTGTGTAAGGATGCATGGGGCCAGGGGTTGGGATGAATGTCACCCGTCTTAAAGGTAGAGGTAGGATTGATAGGTTTAGATGTTTTTTGATACTAAGAAGGGTAGAGGTCTTATTTTTCTGTTTGAGTGTAGATATTTGGGTGGAGGTAGTTTGGGGTAGTTAGGTTGAGTAAAGAGAGTAGAGTAGAGTAATCAAGAGTAAAAACAGTGTGGATAGATTTGAGACTCATAGAGAGAGAGTAAAAGTTAGAGGAGGTTGTAGAAAAAAAAAGCAGATTAGGGGTAGTCTAGAGGAAGTGAAGAAGGAATATATAGAAGTGTAACAGGAGGTATGGTAGTGGTGAGAGAGTAGTGTAAAGTGGCTAGTATGTAAAAAAGAGAATGAGAGGAGAGGGAGATGGAGAGTGTGGAGGGGGGGATTAGTGGTGGTGGAGACAAAAAAAGTGGATGATGTAGGTCTAGGGGAGGGACTAGAGAAGTATAAGGTTAGGACCCCAAAGAAGAAGGAAAAAGTATCAGAAGCTAGGTAAGTCAGGGTAAGAGAAGGTAACCTGGGAGGAGGGGAAAAGGAGAGTACTCAAAAGGAGGCTTTCAAAACAGAAACAATAATAGAGAGAGAAGAGGGCTAGGTAGCAGGCAGGTAAGAGGAGAGGAGAGAGGAGTGGAAGGAGGAGAAGGGGAGAGCTGCTGCTGCTGGGCAAGCTGGGGGCAACAAAAAGCAGTGTAGTTAGTTGTTATTATAGGTAATGAGGCATGGTAGACAGTATGCGGACATGGAAGCTTATGTAGTGGATAACAGAAAGGCACTGTCCTGTTCTGTTCCTTCCAGGCATAGCAGGAGAGTATCCCAGTAAGGTAGGTGAGATTTTCAATCAAGACCAACAAACTCAATCAATCAATCAAGGGGGGATAAGAAAAAAGAAAGAAAGAAGAAAAGAGAAGATAATAAATAAAAAAAAAAACAACATTATAATACAAAAAAAAAAAAAAAAAAAAAGTTATCAGGTAAGGAGCTTAGTAATAAAACACAATAAATCACATTAACAGTTTTAAGGCAAGGCAAATCATTTACAGCAATAGAGCGACTAGGGCATAGTATAAAACAGTAGATAGACTGCATAACCACAGTAGAACTGTAGGTAATGCAAACAATTGGGAGGGTTACAATGCTAAGCCAGTAAGCGGTGGCAGTCCCTTTAAAATGATCACCCAAAGACTATCAAAATGATAGTAGTCTGGGGCAAGGAGGGGAATTGGGTAGCTATAGGGTAAATGCAAGACTATATAAGGCTAGTTACAAACAGGGTGAGACAGGTAAACTGGTACCACAGTTTTAATTCCTCCAAGGCCCAGTGGGAATCTGTTGGAAATATCTAAGATAGCAGGCCAATAGTGATGGAGGCAATGAGATCTAATGCTGACAAACAGTCGCTGGTCTTCACTAGTGTAGCCAGCTATAGCGTTAAGCAACCAAAACAGTACAAGTACAGTACAACAGTACAATCATTCTCACGTTACCAAAAAAGTTTCCAATTCTGGCCTATGAATTGGATTAAACGTTAGGTTGTCTAAATAATGCTTTTTCCTGAACTTTATTAGAGTTATTACAGTCTTTAAATAAACATTTTAAATTTAATTTTCTGACAAACTCTCTAAGGGCATTTATGGTGTTTATCAAGTCAGCCCTAGCAGAAGTCACAAAAGTCAATCCCTTGTTTAATACCATAATATGGTGTTTGTTTAACACCACGTTTGACAAATGAATACTTTTAAGTGAGTCAGTCACAGTACCTTGGTTCAGTGGTTGTAATTGTTGTTCCATTTCTTTCCTTTGTAATTCTTTTTGCCCTGAAATCCCTCTTGCCATCTTCTTTTTTTCCAGAAGAAATTTCCTTTTGTTGATTGATTCCCCCCTTGTTGCTGTGGTTTCTGGGCTGCTACTTGAACTCATGATTTCATACCTGTCCCTCCATTTTGATATACATCCACCTTTTGAAAATTTCCTTTGTTGGACTTAGTGCTAGTATTTCTATAATAATTATTTCCCTGTCTTTCTTTTGTGAATTGTTTTCCTCTGTTTTCAGTCACATAATCCACTGACTCTACTTCAAAACTCATTCTCCTGTGTTTTGCTGTGGTATTCTGCCTAGTAACATTGTTGTCACTTCCTGCAGCCCCACCCACTTCATTCTCTTCATTAGTTTGAATGACAGCAGATTCAAGACACTCACTGCTATTATTAAAGAAACAGTTCACCCCTTCTTCATAATCCTTTTTATCTCTTGCAATTTTTTTTATTTTACATTTTTTTTATTCTAATTTTCAGCTACAACTTTGTCCAGAACCCTAGACCATTTAGCTTCAAAGTTGCTTGCTGAAATAGTATTTTGAGCCTATTATAGCTCAAAATAATAATATTATTCATTGTATTCATAGTTTTTGTGTTTTTTTCCAACAACAGCCTCACATAGTGAAGGCCTGTACTTTCATTCAGGGCTTACCAAGCTCTTTAGAAAAATTGTCTCCTGCAGGTGTGCACTTTACTCTTAAGCCCCTAGGTACTCTATTTGATGATAAACAGGCTTCAAAAAAAATAAAGTGCCCCACTGTAGTCTCTTATATTTCAACACATTTATTTCTAATGTGTTGAATTCATCACCTACTGACAATTCAATAGCAGCAGTGTTGTTCAGCAAATTAGGTTCCAATAAAAATGGATTATCTGGTCCTTTGAGACAATCAAACAACAAGTTGTCTGTGGGCTCAGATGCAGCTGTAGTGCTATTAAATCTTTTTGGAATAGTATCCAAATTTGAATGTCCAGGAGCACCCACACTGTTGTTAACAGGATTCACCCTTTCAGACTGGGAAATCACTTTTTCCACCAAACCTCTGCCATTGTCCAACAATGAATCCTTAGGTGTGTTATGTAGAGTAAATCCTGATGGAACCAGCAAAAAAACTCGAATTTAACTCAGGTTGGGGAGCCAACTCTTTATTTGTAAAAGCCATAAAATCCAATAATACCTCATGAAACTTCCAAACAAATGAAAATGCCCGTAAAAAGGCAAAATAAAAAAAAAAAAAAAAAAAATGGCTAAAAACACAAAATGACTTTATTAGGTAAAAATTCAACTGGTAAGCACTTTCATTCCCTTCATGGAACTTCTTTGGACCAAGTTGTATAATGAACAAACTTATTTAAATACTTAATAACAATAACATGTGACCCAAAGCACTTAATGCCTTAACCCTTTCCTTCTAAGAACAACTTTAAAGTTTTCCCTATCATTTAAACCAGGGTATACACATGCATTCAGCCTAATTTGCCAGCAATATTCTCTCCAATCCAGTACATCTTCTGCATCAAACCTATGATCAAAACCATTAACTTCATCAGCCATTACAAATTTGAAGCATGCCTTATTTTTTCTAACAAATGTTTTTGCTTAACATGTTTTGCCAAGGCATTGCTTACATCAATCTTGTCTACTGCTCTTATATGCTCATTCACTCGCATGTAAAATTCTCTAATGGTTCTTCCTTTATAAAATGCTGGACATAATTCACACAGAGCCATATATACCACATATTTGGACCTGTAATTATACAAATTATTCAACCTAATTTCAAAGATTATTGCTGTCACAACAAAATTCTTAACTTCTTTCATATATTGATATAACTTAAAACTATTACATCTTTTCTTCCCCACTTCCAAAACATCAAGCATATTTGAGCATAAATTCCTTTTCTTAAAAAAGTCTTTTAAACTCTTTCCTCTTTTAGAGACAAAGACAGGGTCTCCCCCATAACAGTTTTAATTTCTTGAAAATTCATTAAGAATCTCCAATTATTCTTGATTATTCCTTTGATTTTACTTTCATCTACTGGATTTTCTAAAAGGAAATGGCATTAAGTGCTTTGCATCACGTTATTGTTATTAAGTATTTAAATAAGTTTGTTCATTATACAACTTGATCTGAAGAAGTTCCATGAAGGGAATGAAAGTGCTTACCAGTTGGATTTTTATGTAATAAAGTCATTTTGTGTTTTTAGCTGTTCGTTTTTTATTTTTTATTATTTTTTTATTACAGGTTTAAATATATTTAATAATAAAAGAACAAGACAATACTCAGTAACTCAACACAGTGACTTCAGAGTTGAAAATCACGGGAAATATTTTAAGTTCTAAGGCTAAAACAGAAACTAATAGAATTTAACATCTCTGTGTTAGAAATACATATCTTTCAGATGTTTGCAAGATCTTGGGAAGTCATAAAACATTAAAACACTTTACATTTTAAACCTAGTAATTACTTTTCTTTCAAGACAACAGAAAAACTTCTAGCTCTAGACATTCTGTCTGCGATTGAACTGAAACTGAGAGATAACATCTTTTGTTTATGGCCCAGCTATAAAGTAATAATATTTAAAAATTGTTCCTGATTATGGGTCTTTGACTCCCCCCCCCCATTATGTTTATCTTTGTCCAGAATTATTGAGCAAGGAAGTTGAGAGACATGTCTACCATCATGAGTATGTTTTTTAATTAATTACATTAGAAACAAATGTTATTATGTATGACATTGCCTTCCAAACAGTTCCAGATGGTGGACAAACATATAAGCGTAAGATTTTCATACTTTGCAAAGTGCTTCAGGCAGTAACATGTTTTACAGATATTATCAGTACTGTTTTTCATAGCTTCATAGATAATAGACCAATTTATAATCTAATTAACAAGTTGTTTCATCCTTATAGAAACAGTTTGGGATTCAAAGAGATGTCATGTACAGTCACAGGATGGTCTGCAAGAACTATATGTAGTTCCAAGTTGTGGTTGCAGGGACAGAGAAGCAGAAGCTTTGCTCGTTTGTAGTGTGTGTGCCTCAGTGAGGCTCTCTGCAGTCCTTCATAGTTTCATAGGTTCATAGGTAGGTACTAGGCTATTGGCCCTAGGGCCCCCATACAAGCCTAGCCAAAAAGGCACCATGGCTTTTGCCACCCAAGAAAATGATTTTCCTGTGCCCCTGTCAAGCAGAACCACAGAGGTGATTCCCCAGGGTGAATTTCCTATTACCCATCCAATCATCAAGATTTTTCTTGTAGAGTGCTAATGAGAAGCTCTGTTTGACATAGATAGGTAGTCTGTTACCGAGTATGGGAAGTCTCTGGGACAGGAATCTATCCCTCCAGCATGTTCTGTTTATTGTGGTGACACAGTTTAGGTCCCTAGAGCGTGTAGCTCGGAGGGATTGGGATTTCTTTAAGTGGAGCATGTCCAACAGCTCTGGGTTTGACATAGCTTTGTATGTTAGGCAGAGATCGCCTCTGAGTAGGCGATATGCGATGGAGTAAAGCTGGAGTTTTTTGAGATGGTCTGCGTAAGGCATCTGTTTGAGGCCAGTAATCCTGTTTGTGAGCTATTTTTGCAGCCTTTCCAGTTGTTGTAGATGTCTTGTGAGGTACATACCAAAAGGGGCGTTGTTCTCTATAATGGGTCTAATGACTGATGAGTAGAAGGGAACAATGACCTCTTTTTTTCTGGATGAGAAACTTTTGTGATGAGGTGTGCCATGTAGAAGGATTTCCTGACCACTGTGGCAATGTGATTATCAAAGGAGAGACTACTGTCCACCTGTGTCCCAAGGTCTCTTATCACACTTTCAGTGTTAAGTAGACTACTGCCTATGTGGTAGTTCATGGGTAGAGAGTTTTTACCAAAGAGGATGACAATGCAAATTTTGGCATTGAGCTTGAAACCATGACTTTGACACCAGGCATCGGTCTCAGTGAGGCCCTTTTGTAGGATGTCCACATCGTTAGGAGTTTCGATTATGGCTCCTAGTTTGCAGCCATCTGTGAATTTAGTTAGCCAAAGACCTTCTGTGTTAGCCTGTACTTCAGAGAAGTAGATACCAAACAGGAGAAGACCCAGGGCTGAACCCTGTGGTACTCCACTTGTCACTGGTCTGAAGTCTGATTTGGAGTCTGCTACTTTCACTGTGTCAGTTCTGTCAGTAAGCCAGTTGGCAACCCATCTTGTGACATAGGGATTTATACCTAGTTTAGTGAGTTTATCTATAATTCCAGAGTGGGGGATGGTGTTGAATGCCTTGGCGAGATCGAGATAGGCTGTGTGAACTACCTTACCCTCATCTATGGCTTTGGTGACTACTTCAAAGAAGTCTATCAGGTTTAGCAGACATGATCTGCCTTTTACAAACCCAAACTGTGTGGGGTCCAGAGTTTGGAGATCTCCAATGTCTTTGTTTATGAGTTCCATGATGATACGTTCCATGGCCTTGCAGACCAGGCTCGTCAGGCTAATGGGGCAGTAGTTCCCGGGGTCTGTTGTGGCCACCCCTTTGTGGACTGGGATAACTGTCATGGTGCATCATTCAATGGGCACAAAGCCTGAGATGAGGCTATGATTGAACATGGTACTTAGGTGGCGTGCCATTTCATTCTATAGTTCATGTAGAAGGCAGCCTGGGATGTTGTCAGGTCCCATGGATGTTGTGTTTTTGGCTTTGGAGAGTGAGGTTTTTACCTGTGCAACTGTGATTACAGGAACATTGCATTCTTCCCATATAAAGATGGGCCCTTTAGGGGGTGAGAGGGGGTAAAGTTAGCACTGAATCTATCTGCCAGGATGTTGGCAATATCAGTTGATTATGTATATTTAGTGACATTGTGCTGTAACTCAGAGCAGATCTGAGTGCTGCCATTGAGATTCTTGACACAGCTATAGAATGCTTTGTGGTTGTCTTTAGAATCAGTGGTGATTTTGTTTTCATAACTAGCTTTGGAGGATTTTATGAGGGATCTCAGCTTCTTACTGAGGCCGACCAGGGAGTTCCTCCAATTGTGGGATTTTACTCTTTTTTGCAACAGTTTCTTTCTTCTGTTGTAGAGTTTGTTTATGGCAGAAGACCACCAGATTGGCTTCCTTTTTTGGAGTATAGCATCTTGGTTCTGTTAGGGATAGCATGATCCATGCACTCGTGTAAGTGCTTATAAAGTGCATTTGTGTAGGATTCAGCAGTTGTACCTCTATTGTCCATCTGCATGGGTGTCGTGAAGTTTGCCACTTCTGTCTTAAGAAGCATGAAGTTGGCTTTGGAGAAATTTTTTACAGTTGTTTTCCTAATTGGGGGGTGGGGGGTGGGTGGGAGCAGGATGTGGATGTCTAGGGTGATTAGCTTGTGGTCGGATCTGACCAACGAGGTGCTGACCTCTGGTGTGGAACACCGGTCACCCATGTTGGTGATGACCAGGTCTAGGATATTGCTGCCCCTGGTGGGGGTGTGGATAAGTTGATCCAAGGCGTTGGAACTGATGATTTGCAGAAAACGTTGAGCAAAAGAATTGGTACATGAGTAGTTTTCCCAGTTAATGGTAGGGTAGTTGAAATCACCCATTATTAGAGTGGTGGGTTGTACCTCAATATTTTCCAGTGTATCAATTAAAGAGGAGTGGGAATCCTGGGGCATGGTGGGGGGTCTGTAGCAAGCTACAATCTGGATTGCTGTTTTGCCCAGAGTTAGTTGAACTTGGATAATCTCAGATGCATTATGCTGAGCAACTAGCTTGGAGGTGTGGATATCCTTAATGAATATGGACACGCCTCCACCTTTAGTGTTTCGGTCTGGGTTTGGTGGCCGAAAGGTGTGGTATGAATTATAGCCTGGTAATGCAGCACTTATACATTTCTGAATTGCTCCACCATCTTGATTTGCCTCATTTGCTTACATCAAGATGCTCATTTTACTAATGTTGCTGAATATCATCTCATTATACTGCCATTAGCATATGCTGTGGCCAGATTTGCTGCTCTGCATTTACCACTAGCAGTATGTGTGTCCCTGAATCGCACACACCCTGCATGTGGCCATTCATGGGGCAGATTCAATTACAGCAATGTGCCAAAGTTTTCTTAATCCCAGCCACAGTGTCAGTGTTCTCTCTAGAACTACAGTAATCATTAAGTTTTATGTGTCATAATTAGTACCACATCCTGTCCAATCATCTAAATGTATAATTAGTATAATTAATATACTGTGTAATGGATCACTTATATTTTTTCATCAGCCATTCAGTTCTCTTAAACAATATGAATATTTGTATTTTAACAATATTGGCCAATACTAAGAGATGTACATTTCTGATTGGGATTCCTAGCACTGAATCATAGAATCGCAGAATTTTTGTAAGGCAGTTACAGTGAGACATTTTTTCTCTAACAAAGCCACATAGAATATATGGA
The DNA here is from genome assembly GCF_019279795.1 of Protopterus annectens. Classification (NCBI taxonomy): domain Eukaryota; kingdom Metazoa; phylum Chordata; order Ceratodontiformes; family Protopteridae; genus Protopterus; species Protopterus annectens. The sequence continues at coordinate 1,596,849,510 of NC_056731.1, forward strand.
TTTTTGTCCTTCATTAGGATACAGATTACGATACTGTTCTGTGTATGTCACTATGTCGTTATGCCTGAAGGTCACAGCATGACGCTGCAGTTGACAAAATGTGTATGTGAAAATCATGCAGCCTGGCAAATGGAAAGAATGACTGTGGAAGGTGAAAAGCAGTTCTTAGTAACTTTGAATTGTACTGTTTTTTCTCCTTTTCATCATGCACTGTAGAAAATACTGATTATTGAAATGTGCAGTACTAAGAGTTAACCCTTGTTGTTATTACTAGGTGCTTTAGTAACCATTTAGGCTTCAGCCTTAAGGTTATAGTAAATCTATATTTACAAATTTAAGGTTATAGTAAATGTATATTTACAGACCTACCATCATACTGTGTATCGGTAGTAAATAAGTACGCAGCATCAAGATACAGCTGAGGTATCTGTTTAGAAAGCTGTCCCCTTACAATGTCATAGCAGGTATCACAAAGTTTATTCAAGATATAAACTACAGTATATATAGTAGGCCTATAGTAAATGATATCAACAGATACAGAAATGAACAGTTGTGGAGCAGGTCCCACAAATAAACATTAGAAAGTAGTAGTGGTTAAGGGTTCATTCTTTAACACTATCCCTAAATCAGGTGTAATGATAGCTATTGTGAAGGTGTGTGATCATTTTTTTAACAGAGGGGTCAGGTAAATCTCACCCCAGGATGAACAGAAATACACATCATAATAACTTATTTATTTTACATTTGTTAACCAGGGTTAGTCTGGCTGAGCTTTTGGCTCATTTTCACCAGAGACCTGGGGAGAAAAGCTCCTCAGGACTAGAAAACAATTTATTAAATTTTAGTAACATAGTAGTAAAAATCAGCTGTAGGATCTTCCAAGCAGAGAACTGGAGAGAAAAAAAGCTCAGCAGGCAATTCAATTATACAGAGTATTAACAACTGGCAGACAAGTATGTGAGTTGTTACAAACAAGGTTTTTCAACAATTAGCGGAAGAAAAATGTGACTAGTTACAATATTATTTAAGCTGCTCAGAGCAAAATGAGTTAATAGTTAGGCAGATGCTTATTTAAAGTGGGTAGGATCTAGTTGTATAGGAGTTTGGAGACAAGAAAGGAAAGTAAGAATGGCTAGTAGGAGATATAGGGGAGGTAGAGTATAGGAGACAGATTAGACAGGTAGGTTGTTTTGAGACTGTAAGAATTAAGAGTGGTTGGAGATAGAGGAAGGGAAGAGGTAGAAGAGGCAGGGGAATAGTGTTAGAGATACATTAACAGTGAGGTGGTGAAATAGGTGAAAGGATGGTGGTTTCAGGGTGGTTGGCTACAGTGGCAAGACCACTTTGTTTTTAGGTATTTCCTTGTAGCTAATTTGAAACTTTTGCTATGCTGGAGGGATTTTATTTCCAAGGGGAATTGGTTCCAGGATGTAGCTGGGTTATAGTTATAGAGAAGGCAGCCTACTTTGGTTTTGGGTTTGTAGATGTCTAATAATTCTTGATTTGGGCTGCATAGCGTCCTAGCAGGGGAATATCTGGATATAATAGTGGAGAGGCTGGGGCAGAAGGAGGGTAGATAGAGGATAGAGTGGATGATTTGTAGTTGGTATAGTTGGAGCAGCTGAGGGAATTCAAGCCAGTCTAGTTGCTGTAGTGCTAAGCAGTGGTGTGACTGGTAGGTTTGGTTAGCTGCAAATCTGGCGATCTTATTATAGGTAGTTTCAAGCTTGGAAATAAGTATATAATTTAGGTTTGTGAATATGTGGCAGCTGTACAGGAGTGTTGGGAGTAATAAAGCCTGGGAGAGAGTTACTCAGGCAGTGTTAGTTAAGTATTTCTTGCTACAGAAAAGGTGTCCAAGTTTCTGATGAGTTCTTTTTACCGAGTTAGTAATATGGAGATCAAACTTAAGCTGATCATCTATTGTAACACCTAGCAATTTAGTACAAGATTCAGCTGAGATGATAGTGTTGTTGCAGGATAAGATGGTAAATGTACTTTTGAGTGTGGCGATGTTTTTAGGGAGGAAGAATAGGAACTTAGGTTTTTTTGGATTAAGTATTAGTTTGTTATCACTAGGAGGGAGCGAAGTGAGTGGAGTGAACGGAGCGGGGCTACACCGTCCACATAGAACTTAGCTAAAAAAAACCTATCAGCTAAACTTTAGAAGCCACGTCCTTAACCTTACCTCTTTAACAACATGCAGCTTTTCAGTGGTATCTGAAAGTGTTCCACATTGTTAGTTTCAAGGGTAAAGAATTTTAATTTCACTCCTGCTACATCTGGGGTGACCTTTGTGATCATAAAGTCATCTATCTTACATAATTCGAAACCCAATACCTCCTCCTGACCAGACACCATTATTTATTTCCAATGAAGCAGCTTAATTGTCTGTATAACTCATTTTGTGGACATTAATCACTTTCTGTGTACTTTTCTGTGCTTCGTGTTCACCAGATGTATGCTTTTTTAACCCTTCCCTTTGAACAGTATTTCAGTAGGGAACATTTTCTGTGATGCTTCATGTTTTTGTCTTTGAGCTTACAATCAGTATGACTGTCTTACACAAAGAAGCCATGCTTATTTCTGTATTTGTTTACCAGTTACTTTATTAATAGTACATTCGCCCAATCCTGTTGTAACTTAGTCACCTCTCTTGCATCTCTTGCATATTCATCCATGGACACTGAACATTATCTCTACTGTTGAATCTATTTCTGAAAGCAGTCTTTTTATTTGCTTTAATTCATATATGGCATGCACAAGTCTGTTTCTTGGTGTCTGAGATGACCCTTCTCCAAACTCAGTGTTTTGCTTATGTGTGTTTTTCTATTATATACATTTGTATATTCTCTTATACTTTTTTTTATTTGGTGTAAGCTGCACCACAGTGTTCCTGACAATGAATTACAGCCAAAGTGAGGAATAAACAAATAAAATAAAATAAATAAAATAAAATAAAATAAAATAAAATAAGGAAGTTCTTGGAGTTGCTATTATCCACATTCCTAAGCACCCTGGAAACCATTAGGGTCCAACCCATGCGTGACTTCAACTACCCCTCCATCGACTGGGAAAACTACTCATGCACCAATACACTTGCCTAATGCTTCCTGGAATTCATTAATTCCAATGCGCTGGACCAGCTCATTTTCACCCCTACTAGAGGAAGCAACATCCTTGACCTGGTTATTACTAACATGGGCAACAGTTGCTCAACACCAATAGTCAATTCCTCCCTGGTTAGATCCGACCACAAACTAATTACCATGGAAATCCACATCTCACCGACACCACCAGCAAAGGTAACCACCATGAAAAACTTCTCCAAAGCTGACTCTGGGCTCCTAAAACAGAGGTGGCTAACTTCACGGCACCCATGCAAATGGAAAATAGGTGCATGACCGGCGAATCATACACCAATGCACTGTACGAACACGTACATAAATGCATGGAAGTAGCCATACTCAACAGAACCAAGACGCTCTCCTCCAAAAAAAGGAAGTCAATCTGGTGGTCCTCTGCCATTAACAAGCTCTACAACAGAAGGAAGAAACTGATGCAGAAAAAGGTGAAGTCCCAAGACTTGAAAAACTCCCTTATTAGCCTCAACCTACAAAAAGTTGAGATCCTTCATCAAAACCTCTAAAGTTAGCCATTAAAGCACAATTACATCTGACACTAAAAATAACCACAAAGCCTTCTACAGTTATATCGAGAATCTCCATGGCAATACCCAGATTTGCTCTGAGTTACTGCACAATGGTACCTCCTATACTGAGCCAACAGATATTGCCGACATACTGGCCAACAGATTCAGTGCCAACTTTACCCCTCTCCCTCCCCCTAAAGGACCAATCACAATACCAGAAGAATGCCAGGCACCAAGCATTACTGCAGCTCAGGTTAAAGCTGCATTAAGGCCATGAATACAGCTTCCATGGGACCTGACAATATCCCTGGCTGTGTTCTACATGAACTACAAAGTGAACTGACACCACACCTATGTGCCGGTTCAATCACAGCCTCACCTCAGGCTTTGTCCCTACAGAATGGCGCACTGCTACAGTCATCCCTCTCCATAAAGGGGGAGTGACTACAGACCCTGGGAATTATTGCCCCATTAGCCTGAGTCTGATATGTAAGGCTATGGCGTGCATCATCATGGACCTAATTAACAAGGATATAGGGAATCTCCAAACCTTGGATCCCATGCAATTTGGTTTTGTGAAAGGTAGATCATTCCTGCTCAACCTGGTTGACTTCTTTGAGTCAGTCACAAGAGTTGTGGATGAGGGCAAGGCAGTTCATACAGCCTACCTCGATCTGGCCAAGGCCTTTGATACCATTCCCCACTCAGAAATTATTGATAGACTCACCAAACTAGGCATCAACCCCTATATCACTAGGTGGCTTGCAAATTGGTTCACAGATAGAACCCACAGTGTGAAAGTAGCCGACTCCAGGTCAGACTGCCGACCAGTCTCGAGTGGAGTCCCACAGGGATCGGTCCTGGGTCCTCTCCTGTTTGGCATCTACTTCTCAGAAGTCCAGGCCAACACGGAGGGACTCTGGCTGACCAAGTTTGTTGACAATTGCAAGCTGGGAGCCATTATTAACTCCCTAAGTGATGTAGACATCCTACAGAAAGACCTCATTGAGACCAACGACTGGTGTCAAAACTATGGCCTTAAGCTTAATACCAAAAAATGCGTTGTCATTCCCTTTGGGAAAAACTCAGTTCCCACTAATTACCACATTGATGGTAGCCCACTGAACACTGAAGGCATTATAATAGATCTGGGGACACAGGTTGGCAGCAAACTCTCCTTCGACCATGACATTGCCACTGTGGTCAGAATGCCATTCTATGTGGCACATCTCATTACCAAGGGTTTTGCTTCCAGGAAGAAAGAGGTCATCATCTCTCTCTACTCTTCCCTCATTAGACCAATCATCGAGTATAATGCCCCATTTGGCATGTAGCTCTCTAAACACCTGCAACAGCTGGAAAGGCCACAAAAGTACCTTATGAAGAGGATCCTAGGCCTTACACACATGCCCTACATGGACAGACTCAAAAAACTCCAGCTTTTCTCTGTCTCATATCGTCTATTAAGAGGCGATCTCTGCTTGACTTACAAAGCCATGTCTGACCCTGCCCTGGTAGAAAAATTACACCTAAAGAAATCCCAGTCCCTCTGCACCACACGCTCCAGGGACCTCAATCTCATTACCACAATCAACAGAACATGCTGGAGGGACAGGTTCATAACCCAGAGACTGCCCATGCTCTGGAACAGACTTTCCATACATGTCAAGCAGAGCACATCACTGGCCCTTTTCAAGAGAAATCTTGATGAGTGGATGGGAAATAGAAAGTTCACCCCGGGGATCACTCCAGTGGCTGTACTTGATAGAGAACTAACAGCGCCATGATGCCAGGGCACTTCTATGGGCTAGGCCTGTAAAGGCTCCAGGGCCATTGGCCTAGTACACACCTATGAACCTATGGTATAAAGGTAAAGAGTGAAACAGCAACTGACATACTGCATTTTTGAAAGAAATGTTCACAGACTGTCATACACTGTGTTGCCAGTTACACCAATATGTCCTTTCCTGTATCTCAAGGACATGTGTAGAAGAATAAACATACATGCTAACATTTTTCATGAAGATGTTCATAAACTAGTCACTGAAGTCAATAATAAATGTATGTAAATGGCTGAATGGGTGAAACAAAAACCTGAAACACATTATATGATAATTGAGTTATCAAAGTGGTAAATGACACTTTATACTTCTTTCTTTATAAAACTATATCTGTGTGACTCATCTAAGCTTCCTTTTAGTGTTCTGGAAAAATACTATTGGTAAATGTATGCTTTAAAAGATGACAGTATGACACAGCTCAATCATATCCTGAATACAACAGTAAAACATCAAGGCCTACACAAAGGGGTATTTTTTATTATGATACTTTATTTTACTCATAGAAAAAAATGCATTTAAATACACATTTGATTATCTTGTTTGCATTCTTTTATTAAGTTATCCCTTCTAGCAGTCACTTTGTTGAGTAGAAACTATTTTAAAGCAGACATGCACGGTCTTAATACACATTGTTAATTAAGGTAAGTAAACATATACTTAATGGATATCTAACAGTTCACAGCACCAAATGCAGTATTTCTGCAGCTTCATCATTTCCACAAATGTAGCATTATGTCATTCTTTTCTTTTTTGAGTTACTTTTCCATAATCTAGTCATTCTATGTGATATATGAATAATTATTTGATTGTACTTTTATGCCCCCCTCGATTATTTAATCATTTGTACTTGCTCTTGACATCTTACAGTTCTTTAATCCTCATAATGATTAATGTTTTGGAATATGTTTTCTAGTTTTCTACAACTCTTTGTAAATATAACACCTCCTTTTATCACTTTTCATCTCACCAATTGACAGAATATTATTTCACCATAACTTCATATTACAGGTAACTGTGCAAAGGTGAGACATTTATTTAATTTATTCTTTGTTTACTGGGAAGGTGAACTAGTCCTAGCACCCTTTTTAGGCATGACCCATATACTTACTTTGAAAATGCCACATACATAAAATAGCTCATTCATTTTGACAATTTCCATTTCATGACACAGTAAGAAGATTTAAAAGCATGTTAATCTGCTCCTGAATATTATTCTTTGTTGTCCTTAAAACATGTTTGCTGCTTATGGCTATGCTTTGTTCAGGAAGCTCTCTTTATTAGATGAGGATTCCCCAGTTTCATACCTCACTGAGGTTATAGCAGGGTTCTTTGAAGGGGTGATATGATAACACATTTTCTGCTGATAAATTGTTCTATTATCTTGTTTTATTCAATGCTGCCTTATCCCTATCAGAACGCACTGAGATGTTATATGGAATTACCCACTTTTCTTTTTCCTTTATTACTGTAACTTACACCCGTCATCTACAGTTTACTATTGCCCATTTGTAATCTGTGTTTATGACATTAGCAATTCAAGCTGAAATGAAGCATTTAACCAGCATTCAGGCTTATCTCAGCTGTGAGCTGATTACATTTCTTTAGTGTCCTTTGTAAATTCATGATATCTCCAAATTTATCAACAGGATGGCGCCACTTGGTCTATCCAGTCTATTAAACAGCATGCAGTGTTACTGCTGCAGTCAAGACCGACTCTGCTGTTGCCTTACTCCATGTTTATTAATATTCTGCAAAGTTCTTTTCATATATACTTGAAACTCCTTTTTAAGGGTAAAGAATTGTATCGTTTCTGTTTTATCCATTAGTTGTTTCTTCGGTTGTCTACTATATGTTCATGAATGTGATGCGTCTTCCTACAGTTATTAATTATTCACTATCCAGTATCCAAACTGCATGCAAATTATCTGACTCAGTTACAGTTTATGTGAAACAGAATCCTCTCTAACACTAAGTTCATCTCAACATGTCCACATTGGTCACTGATAATATACTGCGTCTCACAATGCTTCTTCTATATCAGCATTCATACATCCTACTGTTCAGGTACACTTATATAAAGCAACACCCTTGTGGCATAGCTCCTGCTATGTAAGGGCCAGGGACTAAGGTAATGTCCACAGGCTATTCTACAGTAAAAATATTCTCAGGGAAAATTTTCACAGAGGTGTGCATTCTGAATGAACTCCTCCTATGTAGGGGACAAGGACTGATGCAATGTCCACAAGCTATTGCACAGTGACAATATTCTCAGTAAAAGCTTTCATAGAAGTGTGTCTTGTGGCATAGCTCCTGCTATGTAAGGGAGACAGTCCGATGCAATGTTCACAGGCTATTGCACAGTGACAATATCCTCAGTGAAAACTTTTGCAGAGGTGTGCCTTGTGACAGAACTCCTGCTATGTAAAGGACAGGGACTGACGTAGTGCCCACTGGATCTGTCCTATGAAGGAAGATGGTGATTGAATGGGTGTGGAGATCTAAATGACATCTCAAAGCTAAATGCAAAAAGTGCAACATAGTAGTGTTTGGCAAACAAAGATGCTCAAGCCTCATTTTATTAGTCATTTGGTCACCATGTTTCCACCATTGTCAAAAAAATCCTTCTATCTGTCCCAGTTAATTTCCAAGGAATATCTTTAGGATCCAAAGGGGACATCTCACCACTCTACTTTTCCCTTATTCAACCTATCATCAATGACAGTATCCTGTCTGGGATGTACAAACACAAGCATATCACTCAAATTGGATGGTGTAATGATGTTTAATAAAAAATATCAAAAGCCATAAATCATTGAATTACCCTGATATATTCATATGTCCATAGGCTTGTACCAGTCTGTTGACCACCAGGGTCTTTATAGGCCTAGTCATGCAACCCGTTAGCTCAAGTCTTCATATACTCAATAGCCTACCAACTGCTCCAAGGTGAGCTGTGTCTCACTTTTCACACTATGAAAGGCCCAATCCTATTTGACTGCCTATTTCTTTATAAAGCCAGTGGCTCTACAAATACTCATGCTAAGGACCTAAATATACACTAACAAATAAACAAGATTCTCTGGAGAGATAGCTTATTAAAACCAAATGTGTTCCCAGTCTGTGGAAATGGTTATTAATAGAGGTCAATCAAAGTACTATTTTGACTGCCTTTAAATCTAGTTTTGATGTTTAGAAGGTAAATACAAATGAACAACAGGTTTATGATGTACAAGCTCACTTGATTTGGAAGGTGAGCACTATTAAGTGGTTGTAAACAGTGGAAATAACTTTGAAATGTGTCTGCTTTTAGGTGTGAATGGCTAGGCATCTTGTGGTCCCTGGGATCACTGCCTTGTATTGTTGCTATATTTCTATGTAACAGAGAACATTTTACAATGTTAAATAAAGAACATCATGTCCATGTAGACAATAAGAATAAATAGGCCGCAATAAGGTCTTTGGTGGAGTGAGGGGATCTGAGGCAAGTACGTATTTGAACCCAATGAGAAACAACAGCTTCTGGTACCTACCTAATAGTAAGTCATTCACACAGTAGTACAGTGATTCCAAGTTCTTGGATGCAAAATTTCTTTCAAAGCCTGTATGTAGTAAGATGAAATGTACTTGGCACAGTTCAAACAGACCATCTCAAATGTTGTTCCTAATCAGAATCCTTGGTCTAGAAGTGGAAAAAATGCAATTAATTCTTCTTCTTCTTTCGGCTTTTTCCCGGTTAGGGGTCGCCACAGTGGATCACCTGTCCGCTCATGACTGGCAGTGGAGTTTTACGGTGTCGAGTTGCCAGCCCAGCGCCCAACCTTCCACAGAAGGCACACTCATGCACACACTCACACCTAGGGCCAATTTAGAGTGTCCAATCCACCTACAGCATGTCTTTGGGATGTGGGAGGAAACCGGAGAACCTGGAGGAAACCCACGCAACCACAGGGAGGACATGCAGACTCCGCACAGAAGGCACCCCAGCCGAGGATCGAACCAGAGAACCTCTTGCTCTGAGGCCGCCATGGCCGCCAAAAGAATGCAATTAATTAATTGACCATAATTCTCCCTGCTTTTAGTGAGCCTTGGGAGCCATTGATAGTGCATATAACTGTGTGTAAAATGTTCTACAATGGCTATTCCATTACTAAGGCTTCCATTAATGTATTCATCACTAATATGTGGCTGTTTAAAGCATTTATGTATGCAATAGTTTCTAAAAGGGTGATCACACTGTTCTCACCAGAGGTCTAACTTATACAAGTGAGAGATGGAAGACTGGCTATAAGGATAGGCAAATATCGCAGATGTTTGTTGGAATTACTGATCACAGTAATAAAAGCAGTGACAGGAGAGTAATATAATCCATGGATAACCAAGTTTGCTACAAATGTGTTTTGAAAAGAAGGCTAAAGGAAAAACCTGAGAATATTTATAATAGATAGTACTTTTTTAAATTTATATAGAGGAATTAAACAGAAGCAACCCCTTAAGAAATGTAATATATGAGAATAAAAGGTAAATGATGATTCATGTATAAAAATTATATAGAAAGAGAAACAGTATGAAATTAGTCAAGAAAACACAGGACTGGAAAACTTAATGTATGCATAAATAATGAAAGAAATCTGGTCAACCAAAGGTTATGAGACTTGGGGAAACAGAGATTCAAATTCGTTAAAGTGCTTCAAAAAGTAAGCACTGTTACACTAATAAAAACACAGTAAATAAACAAGATAAAAGTAACAACTTTAATAATAAATCAAAAGATAGGTCTTAAGCATACTCTTAGTACAGGCCAGTGTCAGATACTTTGTCAACCTATGGGGGAGAAGATTCCAAAGGTATGGTGCCTGATGATGAAAAGCATACATATTTGAGTTCTCTAAATTCAGTCATGAAATTTCTACCAACCCCCAGGATGAGGAATGAAAAGATTTCAGTAAGTTGTCAGACAAATACAGGGATAAATAAACCAGCAAAAGAACTTGATCTGTTTTTTGACTTTATCAGCCAATGGAGGCTCTGCAGGACTCGAGTAAGATACTGGTAAAGTGATGTACTCGTAGATAACCAGATATGGAATTCTGTACCAGCTTTGTCTAATACAGTTCCTTGTCTGGAAGCCCTAAGAAAAGGGAGTTGATATATTCCAGATGAGATATGAGGATGGTATGGACCACCACTACAAGGTTTTGAAACAGGAGTAACTGCTTACAGTCTGAAAAGCTCCACAAATAGAAACATGATGATTTGACAACAGAAGACATCTGATCTCTCACCATCAGTCTATTGTCAAAAATACAGTACAATACTTGACTTTTTAACAGACTCCAGTTTATTACCATGAATAATAGTGGGACTTAGAACTCAAAACTCTACATTTTTTAACTAAATTTTGATTGGTTTTGGGAACAACATTATGTGTGTTCAATCATCAGTTATGAGACCTAGCAACGTAGTTGAAATTAGTTCCTCAGTAAAAAGATTAAGGAGTAACATATATCATTTTTTTGTGGGAATGAAAGTTTTGAAACTATCTTTGAATATGATAGTGATGTAAGAATGACAGTAATTGCGGCTCTTGCTTGAGAAGAGCATAGTTTTGGTCTTAGTATACTGATAACGTGAACTGCTATAGTTTTAAGCCAAACTGTAGTGAATAAAAGCTGAATTAATCTTTATGGTGGACCACAAGGAATCCAACAGCAACAGAAAGTGATTGTCAGATGGCACTATTCTGTCCGATGACTAGTATATATTATCCAGTTATCTTTTTGAGCAATTTAGTGACAAAGAAAGAAAGAAAGAAAGAAAGAAAGAAAGAAAGAAAGAAAGAAAGACTATAGCTACATAGTATCAAGTGTTGCATTGTTAACAGTATCAAATACTTTGGAGAGACCCAAAAGATCTGATCCAACAATTTAGTTGTGATGTAACTGTTCAAAGAGATAATGTATGATATCCAGGAGTAGAGTAGTATCACTGTCACAATCAACTCAGGAACCATTTTGTAAATTTTAGATAATGTCATACTTGCTTACATGTTAAAAAGAGAGCTACAGGATGATAATGTTTTAACTGAAATTAGGTTCCTCTTTTTTGAGGGCACAAAAATTGTCTTTTCCAGATGTCAGACAGAAGGATGTGTACATTAAACACAATAACATTACTTGTATTGTGAAGCCAGGAGATTTGGAAGAGTCATGCTGTTCAGAAGTGCAACAGACAAGGGTGGGAGGTTGGCATAGTGGTTAAGATGCTCACCTTATAGACTCAAGTGGCAGAGTTTGATTCTCACATGGGGTAATTGGCTAGACTTGGAATGGCCTACAAGGACAGTTAGTCTGTGCTAATTTATAAACTTCAAAAAGTCAAAATAGGATCTAGAACACTAAAGGTTCGAATTCAGCAACCACTTTTTATAAACTTATAAACAGTCCATTGACAAGCTACTAGGGTCTTTTGTAGTACACAGTGAAAATAAAATCCAAACAAAGCAGCAGTCTTCGAGTCACTCAGTGTGGAAAAAGTGAGTGAGTGATTGTTTGTGAAGCACTGCTGTTTATTGTGTACCCTTATATCAAATTTTAAAGGATCGATTTTGTTCTATCCTTTTCTTTGCCTTGCTGTTTCCCAGGTGAAGTAATCCACTACAACATTGCATACTCAGGGAAGAAGGAAATATGATTTTCTTTTCTTTTCTTTTTATTTAAATTTTTTACAACCTTAGGAGTTTTACATATAGAAATTGTTGTTATGAATGCAGAGCCCCTTTCATTAGAGGGGCATGGTCTCTCTAGTATATTGTTTTACTGTGAGATTTCTTGGAATTACGAGATCACCATTGTTAAATATTTGAATTATCATGTTTTGCATTGCATATAAATGAGATGCAATTTTTCATTATATCATTACAGACCCAAAGTTTAACCAGATTAAATTGCTTTTTTGTATTACACTTGAATTCATTGGACTGTTATAATGCATATGTTTTTGATGAATTGAAAAATGTCTTTTGGTGAAATTATGTTCTTCAAAGGAGCAGTGTCTTTCCAAATGTTGATCTTCTTGGGTACAGTATCTTACATATTTTCTTTGCCCAAAGAAAACACACAGTTAAAACAATAATGCTGGTAATATGCATACTCTATAATGATATACAAGACTGTGTTATAATGATCACAGTAATTAATGAATATGCATTTTAGGAATATAGTTAAGAATAATGTATATGAAAGTAGATGTGATTTTCTGTAAAAAGATTTGACAAAGTTTACAAAACACAGCACTGGTGAGCTATATTAATTAACAGCATGTAGTAACAGTCTGTTCACGATTAAGGACGTGCATACATTGTGTCAAACAGATAGCACAATGTAGAGTAAATAGTACTAATTTTAACATCTTAGCTAAACAGCTTGTGTTAACTGCTATTTACACATGAAAAGCTACCACTGAGCTGTTAAGATATCTCTTTCAAACTGGCAGTGTTTGGAGGTAATTTTTAAATGATATGGCTTTACAGTACAATGTTAATACATAAAGACATTCAATTGTGTTAATATTTACACTTGTAGGTATGCATATTAGGTCAATTCCATATTATTATTTCAAATGCAGTTTGATGATAAGCAATTCCAACTGCATTTCCTATAGTCAGAACAGTGAGCTAACAGATGGAGTAGCAGTATTAATTAATATGAGAGATTTCCTGCACAGCCAGTCTTGTATTTTATTCAGTATAGATTTCTACTCTGTTTTATTTTGTTTCTCTTTCATGCAGTCTTGAAGATACAGTGATGACAGGATAATATTGAGGTAGTGCAGTACAAAAATACAAAGGGGGGTTGTAACAGTTAGGCTTTTCTTTCTCTTTGCTTGCACCGAAAGCTAAAGGGAGACAGACAACTTGGCTAGTTTGTAGTTTTCTTGTTTAAATCCATTACCAAATACAGGAAAGGAAATGGCATACTGAATATGTAATAGTTGGCAACCAAACAAGAGAGAGTATGCAGACTATTATTAGATGTCTGAGGGAATAAAGCATTCACAAGTAAGCACAGAAATGACTGGTGCGCAAACATTAGCTGAGAGCTGCTTAATGAACCCCAAAACCAGTCTTCATACATACAGGACATTTATTATCCCTTAAACAATAATGTACTTGAAGGATTTTTGGTCTCTGAAACACTGTCCCATTTCACACACTGTTCCTAAAAATAAGTTATTTTTTACCACATTACAATATGAACCTATATATATATATATATATATATATATATATATATATATATATATATATATATATATATATATATATATATATACATATACATACATGTTTACTATTATGTTATTGAAGTGGATTCGGTCAAATGATCATATCATTGACTTATGGCCACGAAAAGTCTCATTGCTGAATTCCAATATAGCTGAAATACATCGTGAATTCAGCCTAGGAAAAAGTGTTAACATGGGTTGAGATAGGGGCAAGATTTGTACTTTGGCAATATCGGAGTTCAACATTGTCAATGTTCAAGTTCCAGACTTTGCTCAAACTGTATTTGACTGACTACTTCAATAACATGATTGTAAACCATATATATATATATATATATATATATATATATATATATATATATATATCTATATATATTTAGACACACACACACAGACACACACACACACACACACACACACACACACACACACACACACACACACACACACACACACACACACACAAATATGCCCCTTAGGTAGAGAAATCAGAAAATGCAGTTTGAGATCTCTCTTTACTTTCCAAAGTAGCTATTGTCCAGATGAATATAGGTTCATAGGTTCATACTAGGCTATCTGCCCGAGGGCATTTATAAGCCTAGCCCATAGTTCATAGGTTCATAGGTTCATACTAGGCTATCTGCCCGAGGGCATTTACAAGCCTAGCCCATCGTTTTGTGGCTTACACCACCCTTTAGTATGGGGAACTATACCCATTATTTTGCTGTGCCTCTGTCGAGCAGTGACACTGAGGTAATCCCTGGGGTATATCTGCGATCTCCCATCCATTGGTCAAGATTTCTCTTGAACAAGGCCAGTGAGGTGCTCTGCCTCACATAAACATAATAGCCGTGTCAAGGTTTAAGTCTCCCGCCCTTGTGGCTCTGATGGATCTAGATTTTTTGAGGTGAAGCATATTCATCAAATCTGGGTTTGACATGGCCTTGTATGTTAGGCAAAGGTCACCTCTGAGCAACTGAATAGAGCTGGAGTTCTTTCAGTCGGGCAGCATAGGACAGATTTTTGAGACCCTTTATCCTTTTGGTGAGGAACTTTTGTGGCCTCTCCAGCTGCTGCAAGTGTCGGGTCAGATACATTCCGAATGGGGCATTGTACTCAATCATTGGTCTGATGAGTGATGAGTAAAGGGAGACTATGACCTCCTTGATCTAGATGAGAATCCCTTCATGATAAGGTGGGCAATGTAGAAGGTCTTCCTAACTACTTTAGCTACATGGGTGTCGAATGACAGACTACTATCAACCTGGGTCCCCAGGTCCCTGATAACTTCTTCTGTGCTCAGTGGATTGCCACCTATTTGGTAGCTAGGGGTAACCTTGTTTTTCCCGAAGGGTATGACTATGCATTTTTGGCATTTAACTTTAGGCGGCTCTGGCACCAGTTATCCGTTTCTGTGAGACCCTTCTGAAGGATATCTGTATCAGATGTGTTTTCTACTATGGCGCCCAGTTTGCAGTCATCTGCAAACTTTGTCAGCCATAACCCTCCTGTGTTTGCTTGTACTTCGGAAAAGTAGATGCCAAACAAGAGTGGGCCCAGGACTGAGCCCTGTGGGACACCACTTGTGACAGGCTTTGAGTCTGACATGGCGCCAGCAACTCTGACCCTGTGGGTTCTGTCACTCAGCCAGTTTGCAACCCATCTTGTGATGTATGGGTTGACATTTAAGCTGATGAGTTTTTCAATGATACCCGAGTGGGGTATTGTATCGAAGGCCTTAGCCAGATCGAGGTAGGCTGTATGGACTGCCTTTCCCTCATCAATGGCTTTGGTGACTGTTTCGAAAAAGTCAACCAAGTTTAAAAGGCATGATCTGCCTTTGACAAAGCCAAACTGGGTTGGATCCAAAGTCTGCAAATTCCCTATTTATGAGGTCCATTATGATCCTCTCCATGGCTTTGCAGATAAGGCTTGTCAAGCTAATGGGCCAGTAATTTCCAGGGTCGGTGGAGGCACCGCCTTTGTGAAGTGGTACCACAGTTGCAGTGCGCCACTCCTGGCGTATCCAGAGGTAAGACTTTGATTAAACAGCTGTCCTAGCTGTGGGTTTAATTCCTCATTGAGTTCATGGAGCACACAGCCGGGGACACCATCAGGTCCCATGGATGCTGTGTTTTTTGCTTTGGAGATAGCAGTTCTCACTTGGGCTGGAGATGTTTGGGGGCTGCAATCGTTGGTATAGATATCTCTCCTTTGGGGAGGGGAGAAGTTTGCACTGAACCTGTCAGCCAGTATGTTGGCAATGTCTGTAGGATCAGTAATCTTCACATCATTTTGAACTAGCTCTGAGCATATCTGGGAGTTTCCTCCCAGGTTTCTAACATAGCTAAAGAAGGCCTTATGATTGTCTTTTGAGTCTTTAGCTATTTCTCTCTCGAAATTTGCTTTGGAAGATTTTATGAGAGCTCTTAGTTTTTTACTTATAGTGATCAAGGGTGTCTTACCTTTTAAGGATTTTGCTCTATCTTGTAGTAGCTTCCTCCTTTTGTTGTAGAGTTTGTTTATGGCTGAGGTCCACCAGACTGGACGCTTGCCTTTGGTACAAAGAGTCTTTGTTTTGCTTGGGATTGCCTTATCCATGCAGTCCTGCAGGTGCTGGTAGAAGGCATTTGTAAGTGATTCAGCGGCTTGAGTACTGTTTTCTGCCGCTCGGGGCCTTAAAGGAGACCACACTAGTCTTTAGAAGTGTGAAGTCGGCTTTTGAGAAGTTCTTTACTGTGGTCTTTTTATTTCAGGTGGGGGTGGGATGAGGACCTCCAGCGAGATTAGTTTGTGGTCTGATCTCACCAGTGAGGGGTACACCTCTGGTGTTGAACATTGTGATCCCATGTTCGTGATGATGAGATCAAGTATGTTATCTCCTCTTGTGGGGATGGTGACTAGTTGTTCCATGGCATTTGAGTTTATGAATTCCAGGAACTTTTGGGCTAGGGTGTTTGGGCTTGAGTAGTGTTCCCAGTCTATATTAGGATAATTGAAGTCACCTAGTATGATGGTGTTTGGTGATACATTTATCCCCTCTAGTGTTTTCAGGAAGGCCATGTGAGGTTCCTGAGTTTGTGAGGGTGGCCTGTAACATGCTACAATTTGCAGAGCAGTCTTGCCTATAGTTAATTGCACCTGGATGGTCTCCGATGCATCGTGCGTTGCCACCAGTCTTGAGGTGTGGGTGTCCTTGATGAATATGGATACCCTCCTTTCTTGGTATTGTCTGGATTTTGGGGCGGAACGCATGATATGAGGTAAAACCTGATAGCTGGGGTGCTCTCAGGAGCCTTGAACCAGGTTTCTGTCACAGCACAGACATCGATGTTCTCCATACTGAGAAGGGCCTCGTGCGTGCATTTTGAGATTTAGACTTCTGGCATTGAGCAGCATTACCCTTAGTTTTTTTCCTTTTTGTGTTCTAGGGTGGTAGGTTTAGAATTTGAGCCTTGCCTAAAAAGGCACTATGGGGTGGCAAGAGCCTTTGCCAATATCCGAATCCCAGGGTGACAGGTGCAAGCCGTCCCTTGAAGCAGCGTGGCTTGTCCAGCATGTCATCCCAGGCAGACAGACACTGGATCCCCTTTGAATGACACCAGTGTTTAAGCCAATTGTTAAAGCTGATCATCTTATCTCTGTATTGTGGCATCATTCTTGGTGAAGGTAGGATACTGCTCAAGGTCAGGGTCATACCTGCCTGGGCTACATAATCAGAGAGCTCCTCAATGTCTCTTTTCATGTAGTCCAAGGAGGTGCCTCAGGTCGTTTACACCAGCGTGGACAATGACTGAGTCATATTTGTACCTGCTGTTGAGAGACTTGAGTGCTTGCGTTATGTGGCGGATTCTAGCGCCCGACAGGCAGCTTACTGTGACCTTCTCCTTACTCAGTCTGGTGAGCGGGACGCCAGTGTGTCTGACTATGGAGTCACCAATGACTAGTATGTCTGGCATTGTGTTTGGCCTTAAGGGCTGTGACTGTTTGACACTCTGACTGTGAGGTCTATGTGTTGCAGGTGTTGTGTTCTGAGGTGGTGGTTGTTTGGGTGTCTGCTTTGGTGGCCTCTGCTGTTTTGGTAGATTTTTGATCAGAGCCTCCGAGTATGTCTTTGTGTGTTTATGTGTATGATTTGAGGTTGTAATGGTACTATGTGAGACTGGGTCTATAGTGTGTGTGGTAACCTTATCCTCCTGACTGGTCTTGCCAGTCCTATGTTGAGAGAGCTCAGCCTCCAGTTTGGCCGTATAGTTGCATCTCTCGCATGTATTTGTGTTTTGTGGGAGGAGGAGAGGGTTGTCTGTGTACATGAGGTAATTGTAACATTGCCTCAATATTCCCAGGTTCACCAGCTGAGCAGGAGAGGACACTAGCAACTGATCCCTCGACATGCTAGAAGGAATAGACAAAAAACTTTAAAAAGATTCCGGGGGACGTGGGTGAACGAGAAATGGGGGTTGCCTTTTTGGGGTACTATCTATGACAAGAGTGCCGTATCAAGGTAATAAGTACTGTAGGAGCAAGTGCTACATTTAACAGATAGAGAATAGTCTACTTGGAGTCAAGTGGAGATGATCTTTAATTATAGGATACGCTGATTAGATCAGTAGTATAGTTCGAGGAAGGTAGTTTTAAGGGAAAATTTGAAGAGTGGACTTTAGGTAGCCGAATAGTTTAAACCTGCTTAACCGGCTGCCCTAGTGTGCAACAGTGGCAGCTCAGCTAAATCAAGGCTTAAATTGCGCTTAACGCGTTTTATACCATGGGGCTGGAAAAAGCTAGAAACTGGCCCAAAACGACCAATAAACTACTAGTTACTGGCTGAAACCTCACAAAACTGGACAAAAGGCAGCTCAATGCTTCCCACTCCCACTGGTAAGCAAGGTAACTTCCTCTCCCCCAAATAAGGCAAGGAAACAGTACACAGGAACTACAACCAAAGCCCAGGAATCAGCAACTCTGAAACTGGACTAAACTAGTAAAGCAGGAGAAACAAGAGATATTTTTTTTCTTTTTTTCTTTTTTTTTTTCAAAAAACAGGCAGAAACAGGTACAGCAAACACTTATAAATGCTATGAATCAGCTACTACAGCTTACACAGAAGAATTGGCTACAAATACAGTCAAATAGTAACAAACAAGGATTCCAAGTGCAATATTAAGTTAAATGCAGTAAAAACAGCTTCAATGTAACAGAAAGGCAGGCGAAATACAGTCGCTAGGTATTCAGATGTGGCTTACGCCACCCCTTTAGTTTGGAGAAACTATGCCCATTATTTAGCTGTGCCTCTGTCGAGCAGTGACACTGAGGTAACCCCTGGGGTGTATTTGCGATCTCCCATCCATTGGTCAAGATTCCTCTTGAACAAGGCCAGTGAGGTGCTCTGCCTCACATAAACCGGGATTTTGTTCCACAGCATAGGGAGTCTTTGGGTGATGAATCTGTCCCTCCAGCACGTCCTATTAATAACCGTGTCAAGGTTTAAGTCTCCCGCCCTTGTGGCTCTGAGGGATCTAGATTTTTTGAGATGAAGCATGTTCATCAAATCTGGGTTTGACATGGCCTTGTATGTCAGGCATAGGTCACCTCTGAGCAAGCGGTACGCAACTGAATATAACTGGAGTTCTTTCAGTCAGGCAGCATAAGACAGATTTTTGAGACCCTTTATCCTTTTGGTGAGGTACTTTTGTGGCCTCTCCAGCTGCTGCAAGTGTCGGGTCAGATACATTCCGAATGGGGCATTGTACTCGATCATTGGTCTGATGAGTGATGAGTATAGGGAGACTATGACTTCCCTTGATCTAGATGTGAATCCCTTCATGATAAGGTGGGCAATGTAGAAGGTCTTCCTAACTACTTTAGCAATATGAGTGTCGAATGAAAGGCTACTGTCAACCTGGGTTCCCAGGTCCCTAATAACTTCTTCTGTGTTCAGGGGATTGCCACCTATATGGTAGCTAGGGGTAACCTTATTTTTCCCGAAGGGTATGACTATGCATTTCTTGGCATTTAACTTGAGGCCATGGCTCTGGCACCAGTTATCCGTTCCTGTGAGACTCTTCTGAAGGATATCTGTGTCGGATGTGTTTTCAACTACGGCGCCCAGTTTGCAGTCATCTGCAAACTTTGTCAGCCATAACCCTCCTGTGTTTGCTTGAACTTCAGAAAAGTAGATGCCAAACAAGAGTGGGCCCAGGACTGAGCCCTGTGGGACACCACTTGTGACAGGCTTTGAGTCTGACATGGCGCCAGCAACTCTGACCCTGTGGGTTCTGTCACTCAGCCAGTTTGCAACCCATCTTGTAATGTATGGGTTTACATTTAAGTTGATGAGTTTTTCAATGATACCCGAGTGGGGTATTGTATCGAAAGCCTTCGCCAGGTCTAGGTAGGCTGTATGGACTGCCTTTCCTCGTCAATGGCCTTGGTGACTGTTTCAAAAAGTCAACCAAGTTTAAAAGGCATGATCTGCCTTTGACAAAGCCAAACTGGGTTGGATCCAAAGTCTGCAAATTCCCTATGTCTTTATTTATAAGATCCATTATGATCCTCTCCATGGCTTTGCAGATAAGGCTTGTCAAGCTAATGGGATGGTAATTTCCAGGGTCGGTGGAGGCACCGCCTTTGTGGAGTGGGACCACAGTCGCTGTGCGCCACTCCCTGGGTACGTATCTGGAAGTGAGACTAAGATTAAACAGCTGTCCTAACTGTGGGTTTAATTCCTTGTTGAGTTCATGGAGCACACAGCCGGGGACACCATCAGGTCCGATGGATGCTGTGTTCTTTGCCTTGGAGAGAGCAGTTCTCACCTGAGCATTAGAGATGTTTGGGGGGCTACAATCATTTGGTATAGATATCTCTCCTTTAGGCGGGGGGGAGAAGTTTGCACTGAACCTGTCAGCCAGTATGTTGGCAATGTCTGTAGGATCAGTAATCTTAACATCATTTTGAACTAATTCTGAGCATATCTGGGAGTTTCCTCCTAGGTTTCTGACATAGCTAAAGAATGCCTTATGGTTGTCTTTAGAGTCCTTAGCTATTTTTTTCTCAAAATTGGCTTTGAATGATTTTATGAGAGCTCTTAGCTTTTTACTTATAGTGATCAGCGGTGTCTTACCTTTTAAGGATTTTGCTCTATCTTGTAGTAGCTTTCTCCCTTTGTTTGTATATTACCAAATCTTTTATTTCAAGATAGGGCAAGATTTGTACTTTGGCAATATCCGAGTTCGACATTGTCAACGTTCAAGCTCCAGACTTTGCTCAAACTGTATTCGACTGACTCTACTTCAATAACATGATCGTAAACCATACATATATATATATATATATATATATATATATATATATATATATATATATATATATATGTACACACACACACACACACACACACACACACACACACACACACACACACACACACACACACACACACACACACACACACACACGCACACACACACACACGCACACACACACACACACACACACACACACACACACACACACACACACACACACACCACATACACAAATATGCCCCTTAGGTAGAGAAATTAGAAAATGCAGTCTGAGATCTCTTTACTTTCCAAAGTAGCTATCATCCAGATGAATATATTACCACATCTTTTATTTCAATTTAATTCAATCTAACAGTTAATCAAATTTTTTGGCAATATATATTCCAAACTTGCTAAGTTTATATAGTTCCCAAAATCAGTTAGCTATAAAACTTGGCTATAAAAAACTAACTTATCCTAAAAGTCTTCCTGAGTTTAAATTATATTATGATATACTGTAATAAATGCTAGTAAAATATTTCAAGTAGCTGATTATAATCCTAAATCATCCTTGTAGAGTCATTCTTGGGTTAAAATATGATATACCTTTGTGTGTAATTCAGACTGTAACCCAAAAGCCTTACCGTTTATTAAAAAAAATAAAATTTTAAAAGTCCTAACTACATAATTCCATAATACATAAAGTGAATCCTAACCTAAACACTAATAATAAAGTTTTAAATCTTTCTAATTTCCCACTCCTTAAAGATGTCAATCTTGGATTTTTATTTAAACAGAAATCTTACAGTTAGCAATTTGAGAAAAAATCTTTTAACTGTCCAAAAAGCTATAATATTATATTGAGACAAATAAAAGAACTAATCACAATATATCTGAATGAGCCCAATAAAAATGAAGCTAATATAACATTATGTAACCAACTATAGAAATCCTTCACGTCAAAAAAATGTTGTCAAATGCATATAAACTATTTACTTCATTAAGATTTAATGAATCCATTATCTTGTCTAATTATGCAACCAGTATAAATGCAGAAATTTCATATAATCAACAACTCAACTCAATTAATATAACTACTACATTTTTACCTATCAAAAAACTCTTCTATAAGCAGTTAATGATAAATAATGCATACCTAACCCCAGCTATTCTTAAAACGTTTTACCCCAACTGGTCAGCAGATTGCTCTCTTTGTAAATATTACAAAGATGATATATTTCATATAATATGAACTTGTAAACCATCATATAAACTCTGGTGCTCTCTAAAAGTTAAACTAGAAAAAATGGGTTACGAAAAAGTTACACTTTCATGGAAATTTGCTCTTCTACATATCCCTCTGAATGAATTACCTCAAAAAGATATTCATATACTAATCACACTATTCTCATCGGTTAAGCTCTTTATTACCCAAAACTGGATGGACAAATCTAAAATTAATAGGGATGTCTTCAAACAAATGGCTATCAAGTACATCCTAACCCATAACTTATTTATTTCCAATCCTTCTAAACACACCTGTTATGATAATTACTGGGAGAAGTTGTTTGAATGTATTCTAACAATATAAACCACAAGTATAAATTTTCCAACAGTTGATTGTTTTTCAATTGTACTAGTTTTCTGGGGTTTTATTCCAGTGTTATAAATTATTGTTTTTATATACATTTCATTCTTGAAAATAATAAGCTATGTAGTTATTATAATTAAGTATCCTTTTATAATCCTCTTTTTTTCTTTCTTAGTTAATTTGATTGTATGCTCATCTGTTAGTCTTCTGGCATTTTATTGTGTATAGTATATAGAATGTAAACGTTTTTGTATATAGTTTTAAATATTTTGTAAATAAGTTATTGCCTATTCTATGCATATTATTCACATTCTCATGGTTGGACAATACCTTCTAGGCAAATGTTTTTGATGTATCTATTAAATTTTAATAGCATAAAAATGAAGATTTTTGAAAAAAAATGCAGTTTAAGAGTGTGCAACGTAACAGTGAATTGAGAAGATATTTCAAAGGACCTGTAAGCCTTCTTCGGTATATACATTTATAAACATGTATAAACTCACATAGAATGTAGCAATTTGGTCTATAAAAGGTATCAAAGATGCAAACAGTCTCCATTTGAGACATACCATATAGGTTGCAAAAGCCCAGAATGTCCATAGTAAGCAATTGCTTGAACACTAACCTTAGGATAGAGGGCTGGAGGATACTACATTTCACTCTAGACTATACGGCGCCCCTGAGAAGAAACAGTCTCTTTTTCAGACAGACTATATGGACTCTATATGGACTGCAAAACTCCAGAACATCTACTGTAAACAGTTGGTGAGCATGTCTCTTGGGACTTGAAAAGAATACTTTTCTCTTTCGACTATACACTGCACCAGAGATGCAAATAATCTGTGTTGGGAAGCCCTATAGAGAATGCAGGACACCAAAATAACTGCATGCTAGACTATATAGACCATTATGAATAAAAGAAATATATTTACAGCTCCCACTTCCAGAAGATCTTCTCCCATATATTAGAGGAGGCAAAGGATTTGGAGTTTGAATGGACCCTGTTCAAGACTTCTGTAGTTGAGGTGGTAGTAGGAATTTGTGACCAAATATGGGACAGTATTGCTCATAGCTGTAAACCTAGGACTTGTTGGTGAGTATTAGGGGTAAGGCTAGTGGATGGCAATAGTCAGGAAGCTAACTATATATATATATATATATATATATATATATATATATATATATATACACATACAGAGAGAGGAGGGCTTCCATGGAGTGCTGGTGGTGGGTCTCTAGATGTGACTAACTGGTACAAACAAGCCATAAAAACAGCATCTGAGGCAGACTTGAAAACAAAAAAACACTTAGGTAGATAAAGTTTGGCAAGGCTATGACAAATTAATTTGTATGGAGAAATTCTAAACTCAACTAAGGACAATGATGGGAGGTAGATAGAACATTTTAAGGAACTCCTGGATGCATTAGATAAGTCTTCATTTATTCAGGCAGTGTTAAAAGCAAGTGGTGGGAATAGAACCATTATTTTAGATGAGGCCACTGTGACAAGTAAGCATTTCTACTGCAGCAAGGTTGTGGGAGTAGATGAGATCTGTCCAGAAATGATGAAATTGTTTGACATTCTTGTTGTATAATAGTTAATGGTATTTTCAGTATTGTGTTCAAGATGAGGACAGCACCAGTGGAGTGGGACAGTAGTCTTTATTTTTCAAATAGGATGACAAATGTGTGTACTCAAGCTCTTATATGGTTAAAGATTCATATTCCTTTGTGGACAAAACAAGGACACCAGCCATAAGTGAAGTTACTGAATTCATGATTATGGATATAGTTTCATTGTACATCATCATTCTTAAGGATGAAGGAACTGATTTAGTACTGAACATTTCTAGACCGGTAAGAAGATGGTTTTAACAGAAATGTAGAATTGTTATGTGTTTTACTGCATATAGTTCTGAATATCCACTTTTTTTTTTTTGCTTTTGAAAATGAATTTTAGCAACAATTACTAAGTTAGATTTTTAAGCACTGTTTATTCTATATACACTTTACGGATACTAATTTTATTTTGTGGGCTGCTTCATGTGAGATGCTTTCAGGATTTTTAGAGAAGGTAAGCCATAGAGGTACTTGCATAATGTTTGAAATGGTACATAGTTCCCAAGACATTACTTATATTGGTGATACTATGTATAAGTACAAAAGCATGGGTTTATATTCTGAAATACACAAAAAGTAAGTGATGTACACAAATATCTAACACTGTGCAAATCCTACACTCAAAGTGTGGAGTTGTAAAATGGCATTTAATAAGAACATTTGAGCTAACAGCGGAAGATGAAATTTTAATTGACAAATATCAGAAAATAGTGTTTTTTTCCCAGACACAAACATTGTCCAAAGAATTTAATAGAACAGTCTCTCACCTTGGTCTTTAAGACTATGATTACCATACAAGCTCCCATAATAAAGAACGGAGTGAACAACATTACCATACAAGCTCCCATAATAAAGAACGGAGTGAACAACATTACCATACAAGCTCCCATAATAAAGAATGGAGTGAAAAACAGTAAAGGAAACCAATTCACAAAAAACAAGACAAAACAAAAAAAAAAACTTGTGTATTGACGGGTAGTAAGACTCTGAAGCAATGGTCACAAGAGGGTCCAAAGGGCCAGAATACTAGTCTTCTGGAAAGTCAGAAGGTTAACAGAGAAGATATAAACAAGTTATGTAACACATATTAGTGTTTTGGCTAAAAGCAATGTAAATTTATGACCAATAGGTCATACATGCTGCACCACTATAGTGGTGTTTCAGAAGGAGCTAGAATAAGATCAACGCATGAAGCAACAAAGTGGCTCATCGTGTCTAGTACAACTCCGATGATAGTTTTTGTATCTGGAAAACCTGGCGGAAATTGAAGAAAAGGATATCAAAACTGAACAGACCAGTTAGAAATAAGGACAAAAGTAATGGCTTCTACAAATATAGCATCCATTGTCACAATGTTAGAAAACTTAATTTTTTTTTAGTAAAATAGTGAATACCAAATGGGGGTAGAAGGTAAAAGATGTACTAGGAAGGCAAGAAATGGTGTAGCAATTCAGTTTTAATACCTTTTATGCACTAATTAATATTGCTTGTTTTCTAAAATTAAATTGTATTCAATACTAGGACGGAGAAGGGCAATGGAACTGATGGTGCAATGGAATGTATTAGTTCATAGGTTCATAGGTTCATAGGTAGGTACTAGGCTATCGGCCGTAGGGCCTATATAAGCCTAGCCAAAAAATGTACCCTGGCTTTTGCCACCCATAAAATTATTTTCCTGTGCCCTTTCGAGCAGAGCCACAGAAGTGATCCCTGGGGTGAATTTCCCATTTCCCATCTAGTCATCAAGATTTTTCTTGAAGAGTGCTAATGAGGAGTTCTGTTTGACATAGATATGTAGTCTGTTTCAGAGTATGGGAAGTCTCTGGGACAGGAATCTATCCCTCCAGCATGTTCTGTTTATTGTGATGACAAGGTTTAGGTCCCTAGAGCATGTAGCTCAGAGGGATTGGGATTTCTTTAAGTGGAGCATGTCCAACAGCTCTGGGTTTGACATAGCTTTGTATGTTAGGCAGAGATCGCCCCTGAGTAGGCAATGGAGTAAAGCTGTAGTTTTTTGAGATGGTCTGCGTAGGGCATCTGTTTGAGGCCAGTAATCCTCTTTGTGAGGTATTTCTGTGGTCTTTCCAGTGGTTGTAGATGTCTTTGTGAGGTACATACCAAAAGGGGCATTGTACTCTATAATGGGTCTAATGAGTGATGAGTAGAGGGGAACAATGACCTCTTTTTTTCTGGATGAGAATCCTTTTGTGATGAGATGAGCCACGTAGAAGGATTTCCTGACCACTGTGGCGATGTGATTATCAAAGGAGAGACTACTGTCCACCTGTGTCCCAAGGTCTCATCACATTTTCGGCATTAAGTAGACTACCAGCTATGTGGTAGTTCATGGGTACAGAGTTTTTACCAAAGGGGATAACAATACACTTTTTGGCATTGAGCTTCAGGCCATGGCTTTGACACCAGGTATCTGTCTCAGTGAGGCCCTTTTGTAGTTTGTCCACATCGTTAGGAGTTTCGATTATGGCTCCTAGTTTGCAGTCATCTGCAAACTTTGTTAGCCAAAGACCTTCTGTGTTAGCCTGCACTTCAGAGAAGTAGATACCAAACAGGAGAGGACCCAGGACTGAACCCTGTGGTACTCCACTTGTCACTGGTCTGAAGTCGGATTTGGAATCCGCTACTTTCACAGTGTGGGTTCTGTCCATGAGCCAGTTGGCAACCCATCTTGTGACATAGGGATTTATACCTAGTTTACTGAGCTTATCTATAATTCCAGAGTGGGGGATGGCGTTGAAAGCCTTAGCGAGATCTAGATAAGCTGTGTGAACCATTTTACCCTCATCTATGGCTTTGGTAACTGCTTCAAAGAAGTCAGTCAGGTTTAGGAGACCTGATCTGTCTTTTACAAATCCAAACTGGGTAGGGTCCAGAGTTTGGAGATTACCAATGTCTTTGTTTATGAGTTCCATGATGATACATTCCATGGCCTTGCAGACCAGGCTCGTCAGGCTAATGGGGCGGTAGTTCCCGGGGTCCGTCGTGGCTCCACCTTTGTGGAGTGGGATAACTGTTGCGGTGTGCCATTCAGTGGGTACAAAGCCTGAGGTGAGGCTATGATTGAACATGGTCCTTAGGTAGGGTGCCAGTTCATTCTGTAGTTCGTGTAGTAGTTAGTAGTTAGTGTTAGTGAAAGAAATATCATTGGCAGTTTTAGAGGTTATGTCAATGTTTCTTATTTTAGAATTTAAACAAGTCTGTCAACTTTGTGATTTCTCTGATGAATTTTATTTGTTTGAATTTAAGAAATGTACTTAGCCTCTTTGTTATTTTATTGTTATTTTATTAAAGTTCTCTAGTAATTTTATGTCCTATGTATGGAATTTTTTTGTTCACTAGGATAGCAGACTAATCCAAAGCAGATGCATTTCAACCATGACAGGGAAATTACACCCAAATGCAGATAACAAATTAACACAATGACTTAAGATAATTTTAAATATAATACTACTACTATTACTACTACTACTACTAATAATAATAATAATTTACCAAATTGAGTTAAGAACAATTAATTTCTTCTGTCAGTCAGTACATTTTATTGATGCAAAGTGTCTAAACTGAGGTCTTTGCTTATGATAACTTATTGTACAGACTGGATATGAAGCTCCAACTATATCTGCTATTTTGTATCTTATGCAGTTGAGTCATTTTAAGTCAAGGCACTTTCAAAGGAAGAAATAACGCTAAGCCTTTATTTAACAGCTGTATTCTTTATAACAATATAGAGCATCAGATATTATGGGAATTGATATGAGTTAATACTACATTAGTCAAGTTTGTACCTTACATTTATAATGCAATCAATATTTTATTTAGTTTTAGCATGCTGTCTACAAATACTATAGTCAGTCACTCATGCATAAGCAAATTGGTTTAACTCTTAGAAGTTTTGTTTTGTGTTTAAAATTTTAGGCAGTCATTTAATTATACATAAGGGCTATTTGTCTGTTATATCCAACCTCCTTGTAAGGCATCCTGCTACAGATAGCTGAGGAGAACATGAAAACGAGTTATAAGAGGGAGCCACTCAAGACCTACATCAGTGTACTCCAATTTAAGCCTGCCTTGGTCTCTACAAGGAAGGAAGCCACCACATTTACTTAAAATTTCAGGTCAAAGAAGACAGGTAAAGCAGGATGCATTCCAGATGGTATGATATGGTATTAAATAATAAAATAATAAACAATATCAGTTTCCTCTTACAGTGACAATTAAATGAAGACCTACTACTATGCTCAATATACTTAGCTGGAACTGCACTATTTAGTTGTTTTCCTTCCCCTGTTCAGTCTGGAAACTCCATTTTGAAAATATAATAACACTAGAAATTGGCCCAGGGTAGCTGAATGAAAGCATATTTACTAAATGTATTATTTTATTAATGACCATGTTATCAAAACTTTATTCAGGCAACATAATGCTTTTATTGCGTTAAGACCCCCCCCCCCCCACTTTCATGCAGAGAGAACTGCTACATTTGCAGTGCTGTTATAATTTCCCCTTTATGGTGATCATTTTTGGAGGGATCAGCATTTTGGTGATCTGGATAAAACTGTGTATTTGGACTGCTAGCTGGAAGAACTGATCAACTTCCCACTGCAGATAAGTGAATGACAGTTTCCTAGTTGCTACAGATCTTAGTGCATGACTGTGCTCATTAATACACTGTGTACCTATTCAGCATTATAACTTTAGCTGAAGCTTACCCACAGCCTAGTGCATACATACAAAGCAGATAGATAACTGTTTCCAGGTTTCTGGGATTTACTGATGTCTGTAATTGGAATTCCCCCAAACAAATGAAAACTGCAATATGGTATTAACTGAAAACTATCTCAATAGGAACATTAAAAAGAAGACAGATTAGTTACTTTTTGCTTGACCTTTTGGTTTTGCCATTATTGGTACATTTGCTTTATTTTACTATTAATTGCATGTTTCATTCTCCCTTTCCCCAGATGCATCTAGAATTGAGCTGTTTATAGCTTAGTGTACCTTCCTGCCTATCTGTATTAAACGAATCAATAATGTGCTAAATACATTTTCTTTTTTTATAAGTCCTTGTATAGCAGAATCTATTGATTGCCTCACAAGCATGAATCTGGGACACTGATACTTTAAACTCCTTCCATCTGTAATGTAACACTTCCTTTATCATTTTACAATCCTGTATATGAAATTATTGCGAGGTGAAATTACTTAATGAAGGTCACACTCAGAGCCAGTGACTCATGGGTTTTAGTTTATTTAACTTTTCTGTGTATTCCAGACTGCCTAACAGTGTTGCCTGACAAGATCAGAATTGATGCCCAACATAATGATAGGTGTTAGAAGGACAATTGTATAAGTTGCTATTTTAAGTCTTCAGAAAGAATGACATCATTAAGCAAGGCTTTAAGGACCGCTATGGGCTATAATTAAAATATGCTACACACTGCAATTGTTAATCCTATTACTCAAAAACTCGGGAAGTCCTTCATAAAGACAGAAAAATCCTGCATTAGCAGTTAGCATGTAATTGTTATGTCCTCTAAACCAGCAGTTTTCCTCCTTTGGAGCAATCTTCTGAAGATTCTTAATGCCATGTAGTTGGAAAGTATTAGTTATTTGACACTTATACTGAGTTCTTGCACGTATTTTCAAATACATTACTCTGCATTACAAATTAAACATTCCAACCCAACAGTGAGTTATTCATATATTAATTTAGAATGCTTTATGAATATATAACCATTAAGGTAGACTTTAAACAGATGAAACAGTTTTGTCTAAGACCTGATTTAAAAAAATAACTGAAGCAATTTATGTGTTGTGGAATAATGCTTTTGATTTATTTTATTTATTTATTTTATTTTTACATTTGTTATATGGGTTAGTCCGAATGGGCTCGGAGAGCCCTTTTTTAGAGGAGACCCAAGGAGAAAAGCTCCAGGAAAGTAATTCGTAAAAAGAAGAAAAAAAAAACTAACAATTCAAGTTGTAAGATACTTAACAATACAAAAACAGAGAAAGAGAAATATACAGCAGGAATATTTACAAGGTAAAAGTACAGTATTTTGAGAATGCAGTAGCAATATATTTGAGAAATTTGGTTAGCATTAAGTTATATACATGGAAACATAGCAATGCCTTAAAATAAAAAATATTTTCTAATATGTAATATACAATTCAGAGTAACATCATGACAAGTACATCAAAGATGCATTTAATAGCATAAGTACTAACTGCAGAGAGAGTAATATGTGTAGATAGTTTAGATAGGAATTTGATTTGGTTTATTTATTTACTTTTATGATTCAGGCTATTACAGTATGTTACTAAATCTCCCTTACTTACTTGTACCTGGCAAGAGAGAGAGAGAGTAATGCTATGCTGGCCCAGTAACAGACTACAATGGAACATAGATATGGTGTGATACTGTTTATTAGACTAACATAAGTTTTACAGTTACTCAAACCTGCTGACAAGCAGGAGATCTTGATCAAGAGTTAATAAGTTATTGATGTTAGATACACTGCTTTAATTCCCTCTCAACATTTCTGACTAGTAGGAGGTCTTGATTAAGAGTTAATAAGTTATTGATGTTAGATACAGCGCTTTAATTTTCACTTGTGTTTTAAAAGAGAAAATAGAATGCATAGTTTCTTTCCCATTGGCTAAAAGTTACATGGTAAAATTACTTGTTTGACAAACTAATCTCAGGGTGAGTCATGAACATTGTATCCCATGAGGCAGGGCTAGTATGTACTAGAAAAGCATTCCAAAATCCTTTGCAGTTCATAAAACACCTACATAGTGGGGTAAGATTTTGTACTCTGTCTTACCACGTTCTGTATCTACAATACTCCATCTATGGAATGGAAATTCAAAAGACCCCCCCCTCCATTGAGGATCATATGCAATTCAGGGACATTACACCAAGTAGGGATGGGCTGGTCCCAACTATATAACATATGTGAGCAGAACTATATACCTACAATTGGTGTAGTGCCATGCTAACCCCCACTTAACTTGTGATGTGCTACTCAGTATACAGATCTAATTAGCGATGTCAACACTTAAGTTAAACACAAAAAAACTTTCCTGCATAGTAGAAAAACCTTGCTACCAAAGGAGCTCCCTAAAGTTCAGGCAAACCTGTTACTACAACCACATCCTCCCACTAACTGGAGATTGCAAAGCACCAGATCCATTATAGAGTACAACGCCCCTTTTGGTATGTACCTCACAAGACATCTACAACAACTGGAAAGGCTGCAAAAATACCTCACAAAGAGGATTACTGGCCTCAAACAGATGCCTTACCAAGACCGTCTCAAAAAACTCCAGCTTTACTCCGTCGCATATCGACTACTCAGAGGCGGTCTCTGCCTAACATACAAAGCTATGTCAAACCCAGAGCTGTTGGATATGCTCCACTTAAGGGACCTAAACCTTGTCACCACAATAAACAGAACATGCTGGAGGGATAGATTCCTGTCCCAGAGACTTCCCATACTCTGGAACAGACTACCTATCTATGTCAAACAGAGCTCCTCATTAGCACTCTTCAAGAAAAATCTTGATGACTGGATGGGTAATAGGAAATTCACCCCAGGGATCACTTCTGTGGTTCTGCTTGACAGGAGCACAGGAAAATAATTTTCTTGGGTGGTGAATGCCAGGGTACCTTTTTGGCTAGGCTTGTATAGGCCATAGGGCCAATAGCCTAGTACCTACCTATGAACCTATGTTCTCGGCACTTACATCATGTAGAAAGTACCACTTCCTGCTTATAGGGCTATCCTGTCTGCACTTACATCATGTAGGATGTACCATTTCCTGCTCATAGGGTTATCCTGTCTACACTTACATAAATACGGATGTTCCACTTTTAAACTTTTTTTATTTTTTAAACTATGGAAAATGTAATCCACATGACTTTGTATGGTGACCAGTAAGCAATGGATAACACAAATGCTAAGCTTCACACCTAAAGAAGTACTGGCTTTCTGATAATGACATATCATCAGCTACCTTCAGTAGACACTCTCTCATTTCCCTATATAGGTTTATAGGTAAGTACTAGGTTAGCTGCCCTTGCAGGCCATTTCCCTTTTTGTGCTTGAATTAACCAATCACATTTGGTTAGAGACTGGCATTACCCATCCCATGGTTGATAATTATATATTACCTCTAGTGAGAATAACTGGGATCATACCATAGATAATATGAGGGAACTCATGCATGGGATAAAACATTTTGATGTTGTCTCTGTCCATTAAAAGTACAGGGGGCAGTCCTGGGGTAAACATTCTGTATCCCATCCATAGATCCAAGTTGTTATACTTCAATATGGGCAGGGATGAATGTTATTTTATGTGGATGGGAAGCCTGTTCCAGAACAAAGGTATCCTCTGCGAGATATAACTGTTCCTCCAAACCATAATTTGATGTTGCAGAAGAGGTTTGGATCCCCAAACTGAGTATTTCTAATGCCATTTGACTTGCAGATATACAGTAAATCCATCAGTATTGGGTTGGAGGATGCCTTGTATGCCAGACACAGGTCACTTCTTATCAGTCTGTAAGACACCGAGTATAGTGACAGGAGTTTGAGTCAGTCTATGTAGGTATCTGTGTGGACCTTCCAGTTGTTGCATGTGCCTGGACAGATACATGCCAAAGGAGGCATTATATTCAATAACTGGCCTAATGAGGGAGACAATAACATCTGTAGATCTAAACACAATCCCTTTGTTTATAAGCTGTGCAATATAGAAGGACTTTCTTACAACAATTGACAAATGTTGGTCAGAAGTTAGATCACTGTCCACATACATTACCGAATCCTAAGCAATTGGGTCAACTCTTAGGGATGCATTGTTAATGTGGTGATTCCCTGGGGTAGCTGTCTTCCCAAAGGATACAATTACAACTGCTCCTTGCTTGCAGTCATCTTTACACTTAATCAGTCAGAGGCCTTTGGTATTGTTTTTTACTTCAGAAATGTAGATGTGAAATATGAGAGATCCCAGCATAGAAGCCTAGGGGACTCCACTGGTGACTAGTCTCTTTGTGGAGGCAACTTTCCCTATTTTGATTTCCTGCATCCTGTGAACCAGTTGGCAGTCCTGTGGGTGACATAGGAGTTTATTCTCAGATTATTTAGCTTTTCTACTATGCCTGAGTGGGGAATAGTGTCAAAAGCTTTAGCCAGGTTAGGTATGTATGTCCCCATGCTGGGTCAGTAATCAAGGAGCCTGAATACTCACCACTAACACTGGAGAGGGACGTGCACTTGGAATACAAATGAATACACTCAGTATTTTCAGATGAAGACCTCTCTGCATTAAGCACAATTTCCCTTAAGAGCACACAGGGAACACACTCAGCCTGGGGTCTGGATTTCTCTATATCTGTCTCCCTCCAGGTCCCCAGTAAGACTCCCCACTGGTGCAGCTGGAGGGTTGGGTCCTCAGCTGGAGTGTCCAAGCCAAATCCTCCAACACCCTTTCTGTAAGACCAGTGCTTTGTGTCCCTAACCCAAGTAGCTGACACACACACACACACACACACACACACACACACACACACACACACACACACACACACACACACACACACACACACACACACTGTGAGACTTGGATTTACACACACACACACACACACACACACACACACACACACACACACACACACACACACACACACACACACACACACACACACACACACACACACACACACACACACACACACACACACACACCTGGGAAAGAATGACACAGATTTACCTGCTGTTCCCCCTTCTGCCCAGTATAAGGTAGTTATCACTCTCACCAGACACTCCACAATCAGCTGCTCTAAGGCCCTTAACAAACAGTGTCCAAGTATGCTGTGTAATATTAATACTAATACAAATGGTAGTAGTTCTCCAAGACAGCTAGGCCTTCTGGGGTGGCCCACACAGTCTCACCAAATAAATATAAGCCCTCTCAAAGGTTAAGTACTTTATTAAAAGGACCAGCCACAATGAAAAGTTTAAATATATTTAATAATAAATAATAAAAGAACAAGAAAATACTAAATATATATTTAAAGTGAACCACAGAGTTCAAATCACAGGAAATATTGAAAATAACATTGATGGACAGACTCATACAAATAAAGAACAACAAAACTAAGCTTGACTATATTCTTGACTGAGTCCTGGAGAATTACTGTTCCCTAAAAACTTACTTTATAGAGCAAGGCACAGTGAAATGTGTGAGCAGTCTTTCTAGTCAGGTTCCCCAAAACAGAATACTCAATACTCAAAGATTACTCCCTGTAAAATATAATATCTAAGATGGCTTCCAGAATGACCTAATCTGGTCACCTGACTCTAGGTTTTTACAGTATCCCCCTTTGAAACTGAGACAGGTGCATAGATGGCTACAATGTTGTTGTTGTTGTGTCTTTTGATCGCCACAGCGGAACTCTGGTCCGCTAATATTTTGGTAGTGGATTTTTACGTGCCGAGTTACCAGCCCTGACGCACAACCTTCAATGAAGGTACACCCATTCATGCATGCCTCTACACAGAAGACGCTCCAGCTGAGAATCGAACGGGACAACGTCTTGCTGTGAGGCGACAATGCTACACATCTGAATGTTTATGGCAGTGGCTGGGGCTTTCCCCCTTTTTAGTGAGCTAATGAGCAAAGGCTTCTTCCAGACTCACCATCTTCAGTCCTATTCAGGAAAGTGTGGTGCCATTTTAATGGTTTAACAGCTCATTTACAATCCCCTTATTTTTCTTAAAGTAAGCTAGCTGGTTAACCTCTGATGTCCCAGTAACCTCTGATGTCCCAGTATCCTCTATTAAAACATATAGATTTAAGTCAGTTACAATAATACATGTACATTTGTTTTCATTCCTGCAGGGTGCACTGTTGATACATTTTAACACAGACAAACCTCCCAAATACATTTTCAGCACAGGCTATAGGTGGATAGTTTAGATCACCTAGGAAAATGGTACTGAGTTTAATAGTGAGTGATTCTAGTTCCTGTAAATAGGCATTGTGTCTTTTTTGTGTCATAGAGGGATAAAGCTAGCTAATATATATGATACAGGACTCTTTTGATGGTTATTTGGACATGATGAAGCTCTTGTGCATTGTGCTGTTTTACCAGCCTTGATGTGAGCATCTTCTAAATGTTGATTGAGACATCTTCACCTTTTTTCCCTTCTGCACAGTAGCTGGTCTAAATGTGTGGAAGGCAGTTTACCCCTCCACATCTCTGCTGTTTTAAACCATGTCTCATCACTACACAGACATCAATGTGCTTCAGGGTGAGAAGGGATTATAGGGAGTGGTGTTTCTTGTTTGGTCTCCTAGCATTGATCAGTAACACCTTCATATTTTCCTTTGCTTGTTTCATTATGTTGGTAGGTTTATCAGGTTGGCATTGCCTAAAGAAGGCACTATGGGTGGTGGGCAATGTCTTTATCAATAATTGAAACCTTAAAGAAGGCAGATGAAGGCAGTGTGGTCTGTCGATCATAGGTTATTGGTTCGTAGGTGTGTACTAGGCTTATGGCCCTGGAGCCTTTTCAAGCCTAGCCCATAGAAGTACCCTGGCATCATGCCATCTTCTTATTCTGACAAGTATTGGACCCCCTTTGAATGACACCAAAAAACAAGTTAATTATTAAAATCAGTTATTTTTTGCTCATATTGGGGCATCATCCTTGGAGAAGATAGAAAGCTACTCAATGCTATGCTCATACTTGCATTGGAATCACAGTCTGAGAGCTCCATCATGTCTCTCTTCATATAGTCTAGGGAGGAACATCTCAAGTCATTGACACTGGCATGAATTATAACACAGTCATACTAGTACTTGTTGTTCAAGGACGCAAGTGTGTGTGCGACCTGATGAATCCTGGCAACAGACAAGCAATTAACCAGCACTCTTTCCTTGCTCAGCTTGGTAAGAGGTACATCTGTATGTCTTACAACGGAGTCACCTATGACAAGAATGTTTGGTTGGGTTGATGCCTGCCTTTTGGGCTCAGCATCTGTGACTTTGTGACTTCTTGTGCTGTGTGAGGAGTTAGGTTTAACTTGCTGAGTTTGTTTTTTGCCTGTGTTGTGTTTTGGAGATTTTTAAAGTTTAGGCTAGTTAATCTTTAGAAGCTCAGCATATGATGGATTATGTGTATTGCAATTGCCTCAGAGAGGTGTGATGTGTGGTGTACTGATGATTTTGATGCCTGAGTTTACTGTGTGTGAGATGTTTTCCTCTAAGGATATTATTTATGTACATCTCTCATACACTGTTATGCTGATTGAGTAATAGCTGATATTCAGACAGCATGAGACAATTCTTATACTGTCTCAATATAGCCATCTCAATCAGGCTGGCTAGATCAGATA
The DNA here is from genome assembly GCF_019279795.1 of Protopterus annectens. Classification (NCBI taxonomy): domain Eukaryota; kingdom Metazoa; phylum Chordata; order Ceratodontiformes; family Protopteridae; genus Protopterus; species Protopterus annectens. Next base: position 1,596,886,211 of record NC_056731.1, read on the forward strand.
CCACATATACAAATATGTATATGTATATATATATATGTATATATATATATATATATGTGTGTGTGTGTGTGTGTGTGTGTGTGTGTGTGTGTATATATATATATATATATATATATATATATATATATATATATATTACGTATCTCTGTAGATATTATATATCTATATCTGTCTATATATAAGTATGTATATACACACACACACACACACACACACACACACACACACACACACACACACACACACACACACACACACACACACACACATTCACACATCATATATCACAGTGCATGAAAACCATTTATGATATAGCAGCACCCAGACATGTTTAGTTTTAGTGCAGAGAATTAAAACTATGAGGTATTAACAAGCCTCTTCCTGTAGTTCTGTGTTTCATTCCTTCAGTCTCTGTTTGCCTATTACATGAATCTAAGCAAGCCACTTTGCCAGAGTGCACATCGGATCACATCTGAAAAGAGACACTTGTGAGCAGTGGGTTTATAGGGGGAGGAAATATGTCAAATAAAATAAAAAATGAAAGTTTGAAAGTGTCTAGCAAGAAAAAGAGTATGCAGCACTTATGGTGCTTTGGTACAAAATAAAGATATGAATTCCCGCACTTTAGCTATGAAGTATTATTTTGAATATACAGGTAAAGAACATGTTATTACAGTTATGGGTATCATGACCTTCACTGCCATCAAGTAATCAATCATTCAGTTAATATATAAATAAGTAATTTATATTTTATTTTAGAAGTTATACATAAACAGCTGGGAAATTTGTACCAGAGTTATTGGATTTATGATGTTCAATCAATAAGCAATTATTTTAACTCCTTGAGATTAGAAATAAATAAATGGACACATCTTAAAATAGGTCTCATGACAGTCAGTGCAATCAGTTGATCAGTCAATCAGTCAATCATTCAGTCAGTTTTATGCCCTAGAAATGAATTTTTTTAATCAAACTAAACATTCTTTTCAGAACAAGTTCTATGACAGAATAAGTACATACCACATACAGTTCCAAAAGTGATTACAGTAATCTATGATCCAGTTCATGTGATAGATAAAAAAATCAACAAACACAGGAATCTGTTTAGTTCTAATCTCACCACCACAGGTGTTGAGGAAAAAATAAAACAGTAGAGAAACTAGTGGTCTTAAAACTTAGTTAATGAGCTCAGTCACAATAATTTCCAAAAAGCATGAAACCCAGGTCGTGTTCCAAAGCAAGAAGCCTTTATTCATCACAGACAAGCGATTCTCAGTAACAAAAAAATCAGAATGTGATAGAAATACAGCTCCTTTCACAGGGACCCTGAGTTACAGCAAATAAACACACATTTGGGCAATCTCTGATAACTAAATTCAGACACATCCTTTAATATGAACTCATCTTTCTATGTTATAAGTATGTGAGATATATGAAGTTATGTTTTTAGCAGAGCAGCATGATAACTTAGCCCATTCAGACACAATCTTTTCTTATCTCAGGGAAATTGAATTAAAGGTCTTTGAATCTATCAAGCAGTGGTTAGAGATATCAGTAACAATTATACAGATGTTATAGATAATACAGAGATTGGGCTACATACAGCAAACCATAGCCATTGCTGCAATTTCCTTAAACATGGCCTAAAATTGACAATGGCAAAGATTATTTTGGATTCATTTACTAGGGACCTTCATTCTGTAGTCCTGGGTTTGGGTCTTAAAGGTCTCCACTTACCTAACATGTTGTTCTGATGATGCCAATTAAGCAGACTGGTGCTGCCCTAGTACAAGACCCGATCTAAGCAGCACAATACCTAATAAAGTGCTTAACAAAATCTTGTTAAGCTCAGGTCTTGCACTAGGAACTAAATGCAGACAGTGCTGGCCTGCAAAGAACAGCAGCAGACGTTAAAACAGCTTTTAAAAGCTGTTAGAACTTTGCTCTGCTACACTTAGGAACAGAAAATGTGGTAGAACAATGTCTAACAGCTTTTAGAGCTGTACATAGGAGCACCTCATTTTTCTCTGCCATGCCTCTCAACTGACCCTCATTTTGCAGAGCATTCCTGATTTTACCCTTTGTAGTAAATTGGAGGATTACTGTCAGCCAATAATGCCAGACATTAAATGAGCTTTGTATTTCTTATTGTTCAAAAAAAATGCACATTGAGGGAAAAGGTGTTGTTCTTGTAGCTTTTTAAGTGACTTAGAACAATATTTAAAATATGTCACTGATTTTGATTCTTTGTCCCCCATTATTTTTAGATTTGTCCAGAATACTTAATCAAAGAAGTTGACAGGTATGCAGCTATGTGTTTGGCAATGATAAGTGCTTTCCATACCGCTGCCTCAACTGTATAGATTTTTGACTCATATTTTTGGTCTGTTTCTCATAAAACTGCAGTTTCTGGCAAATCACTGGCAAATCATTGAGGGTTGAAGTCAGAAAATGATGACAGACATTTCTATTTCAGTCTTCATGGCCTTCAGAAGATCCATGCTAGTGCAAAACCTGTTATTTTATCAGTTTTTCCAAGTTTGTAAGAGCAGCATTTAAAAACTGCCCCTATTTTTAGGCCTTTGTCCCCCCATTATTTATGGCTTTGTCCAGATTTCTTGCTCTAAGAGTTAGAGAGCTATGTGCTTTACTGATTTTTCAGAGCTTGTAAAACATGCTATGCTCCTGCACTTTCTCTTTCTTTATTTTATTTTATTTTTTTATAACTGGAGCTAAATGGAGCAGATAAAGCTCAATGCACTACAAACGATTATGATTGCGTCTTCGATCTTGCCCCTCTATTATGTGTTCTATACATGGATACTGAGATAAACCTCTTAAACTTCACTTTCAAGATGAATTTATTGACATGCATGTCTCAAATAGATAATACGCTGGATGTGACTGGAAACTCAGTCATAATCCTTTATATTTGTACCTAGGGATCTTCCTGATGAGCAAAATGAATAAATTAATAGCAAACTAAAATAAAAAAACATGGTGCACTTTTGCAGAGCATCACTAAGCTTCCAGTTTCTACAAAATATATAATTTCTTTTGGTGCTTGTCATGTGATTGACAGCATTTTCACTGATTTTGAGCGATCAAAGAGAAATGGACAAAACAAGTTTCACTGACAGTGTAGTTTTATTTTTCCTCCACTGTTGTATGACCTCAGAGTAGGTAAATTTAAGTTTGGGGTTGTCCCCCACATGGGAGGTGCAGGACAGCTTGCCCCCCTGCAAAATGTTACCTTCAAAGTTCAGTAAAAGTTTATTTCATTAATTTCTCTTTGATCACTCAGCATTCAATTAAAGTGCTGCTGATCGATCAACATGTATCCCATTGTGAATATTTGTTGATTAATTGTGTTGCCTTTCAACAAACTATAATAATATGAGTCCATTCCATCACAAAGGCTTAAATATTCATCTTTATCTTTTTACTCTGAGGTTGTGTTACCTCAGAGTTGGCTATGCTTGTTAAGGGATGCAAAACTCACTCCATGCAGGAGAGTGGAGCAACCCCAATAAATAGTGTTGATTTAAGCAAATTTGCTAGAATTGGTTTGTAGAATACTGCTTTACTGAAGTGTACTGTATTTTTATTTCACTTACTAGTTATATCTGGAGGATTGCAGCTTCCCTTCATCATAACACAATGATTATAAGGCTGATAAGACTGCGTACATGGAATCTGAAAATTAGAGAAATGCTAGAACATTTAAGGTAATGTACTGATTAATGTGTTAAGATCACAACACGGTCTTGAAGTACAGAAGGAAATTTACCAAAAGTGATGCCAAGGAACTAAGTTTAGTTACTGACCCAGGGGCTGAGGGCTATGAGATATAGTGAAGAGCAGGTGCTGGCTCATCTTTTCCAAGGTGAAAAAAATCACCTGACTGTTTCTCCATGTATTGTGTACCAGTATGAGAAAGGTAAAGTAAAATGAGGGAGCATACATTTACCAGCCACTCAAAATTGCAGAAAGTCAGCTGGGTAATTATGGAGAACACTGTGTTCATTGTAAATGCTGGTCCAGAATTACCATGGTATGGTTATGTGAACAGAGTTGTCTGTTGTTTGATTGTTTCTTAGAAAAAAGCCAAATTATTTTGGCATTTCAGGTTAGACTCCACACACTGGCCAGGCTTAAATGACCACTTATCTATATCTAGCCTTTTAAAGCTTAAGGCGTTAATAGATAAGACATCCCTTTGTCCCCATATGTGGATGTTTATTATTTTATAACAACTCATGTGACTATGAACCCAGAACTAACTTAGAATACACACATACACGTTTACCTTTAGACCCACTGACCTGAACATATTGCATTTAGTCCAGTTTTATTTTATTATTTATTTTTTATTTTCAGTCTTGCCAATTTCAGTAAGATGACATACGTAAGAAATAAAAAAAGAAAAAATCCAGCACCCCGAGTAGATGTAGCAATTTATCTGTTTATTGTGAACCAGACTGGTTTCAGCAATCCGCTTTCTTCAGTGGTTTGGTCATGATGATTCAGTTGACCTTATTTATAGGTAATGCAA